>NC_029792.2:1983679-1988665 GCF_000816755.2 Arachis ipaensis | reverse complement strand
ATAATCACAAGGTATGGGATACCTTATTCCATTACCACAGATAACGGAACCCAGTTCACCGACTCCACCTTTAGAAGCCTAGTAGCCGGTATGAACATCAAACACCAGTTCACCTCGGTGGAACACCCACAAGCCAATGGGCAAGCCGAAGCAGCCAACAAAGTCATACTGGCAGGGCTGAAAAAAAAGATTACAAGATGCGAAAGGAGCTTGGGCTGAAGAGCTCCAACAAGTACTATGGGCTTACAGAACAACCCCCCAATCCGCCACTGGAGAAACACCCTTCCGACTAGTTTACGGTGTAGAAGCCATGATCCCAATAGAGGTCAATGAGCAAAGCCCAAGAGTGATTTTTCACGACGAGATCAGGAACATACAGGGGCACAAAGAGGAGCTCGACTTACTCCCCGAAATTCGAGAAGAAGCCCAGATAAGAGAAGCAGCGTTGAAGCAAAGGATGACCGCGAGATACAACAAAAAGGTCATTCGAAGGAGTTTCATCCCAGATGACTTGGTCCTAATCAGAAACGATATTGGAGTCAACAAATCAGGGGAAGGAAAGCTCGCTGCTAATTGGAAAGGACCATACAAGATCAACGAGGTCTTAGGAAAGGGCTATTATAAGGTAACCGACTTCGACGGCAACGAGTTACCAAGATCATGGCATGCTTGTAATATGAAAAGGTACTACAGCTAAAAGCGACCAATTTCATGATTTTTTCCCAAAATCAAAGGGTTTTTTCTGAAAAGGGTTTTTAACGAGGCATCATAGTAGGGGCTAAGGGAAAATAAATAAATAAAAGCCCTTAGTAGCAATAATGTACCTCCTCAATTAATAAAGATCTCTTTCATCTTAAATATCTCTTTTAAATTCCCTTTTTATTCCCTTTCTACGAAACGCGCCGATTTAAGCTCGACAAAACGTAAAAATCCCATGAACCGACCTAGATGGTCGTCAGGATAAAACGACGAGGTACAAGTCGGCGTAAAGAGGCTATAGAAGTCGATCATGGTAAACTCGGGAGCCGTCCGACTCATAAGTCGGAATGCGAAACCGAGTAAAATTAAAATGAATCGCAAAAGTAGCCTAAGTCACGAAAAACTCAATAAAACAAAATTGAGTGCTAGGAATAACAAAAAGAGATAGGAACAAACTAAGAAAAAAGTTGTAAGGTTACCTTAAGGATCAAAGAGATTCAGAAAAGCAGGCAAGCCCCAAAGAAAAGGTTTTTTCCAGAAAAGATCAAAGAGTCAAAAAGAGCCACGAACAGAAAAGCAAGCGCGCATAAGGTAACCCAAAACCCTTATCCAAAAAGGGCATTTATTTAAAACGCTAAATTAAACCCTTATTAAAAAAAGGGGGCATCTTAAATTGTTTTGTTTACGGCCTTAAAAGGCCAAAAATTGTTCAAACATCAACAAATAAATATAAAGAGTTTAAAAAAAGGGGGGTCCACAGGCCGGACCCCCAATAGCCAACAAAATCACTTCTTTGCAAGAGGAGTAGAAGGATCACCACCACCAGGACCAGGAGTTGGAGAGAAAGTCGGAGGAGCAGCAGAAGAACTCGGAGCGTCCTTAGAGCGAGGAGGGGACTCTATGATCCTCTGCCCCCGAGTCTTCAAATCAGACTCGGACTCCACCACGGGGACAGGAGGATCCACGATGGCACCATCAATAACAACCTTATCAGGGTCCAAAGGAGAAAGGTCCAAGTCAGGAGCAATGACTCCGACCTGCTCCTTGAAAACCCTCCAAGCCTCATCAGCACCATCCGCAATAGAGTCCTCCAACTCGGTATAGGCCTTCCGAGCATTCAGCAAGTCATTCTTTACAGACACAAGATCAGCAAATAAACTGTTGTAGCTGGCTTGTGCTGCTTTCCTCAAATCCACCTCCATGTTGCATTGGGCTTGCAACTTCTTCTCCTTCTCCCGGAGGCTGTCTCTCTCCTCCTTCAGCTTGGCGACTTTCCCCTCTAACTCCCTCTCATGCTCCTGATATATGAGAAGCCTCCCTTCCAGCTCCTCGACCCTCGAGGTCGTCCCTAAAGAGCTGATAGGAGTCTTCTCAAATATATCCAAGAGTTTGCCACAAACCCCCGCCGTCTTGAGACTCTCCTCAACCACAGTGGTGAGGTAGTGCCGAACAGAAACATCATCCATACTCATACGAGCATGATTATTGATGTTCTTTCGGACGAACGCAAGAGCGTCCGCCTCACCAGAAGCGCCAGACTCTATGGTCTTGCGCTTCTTCGGCTCTGGTTCAGGAGTAGGTCGGACAGAAGGGGGTGGCAGAGAGGAAGCAGAGGAAGAAATTACAATAGGTTGGGAAGGAGTCCCAACGTTCCGAGGAGGAGGAGAAGGAGAGACAATCGCCCTAGCACCACCAGATCTGGCACGAGACTTTGCCTTGGCTTCCTGAACCCTCTGGAAAGACTCTTGAGCATTTTTCTTGGCCATCTCTGCAAAAACAAATTGGTCGCTAAAAGTCAGACAAATCGGTAAAAGAAATTGCAAGTCGGAAATAAGTGAGAAACGCAAAAAAGCTACCTAGTTGTGACTGGACAAAGGCCGGCGACCCCTGGAGAAATTTTTTAGTATCCAAGTATGGGGCCCTCCCCCACACTTCTCGGAGGAACCCCACAATGGCCGCCTCCACCTCATCCAAGTCGTCAAGACCATATTTTTCACAAGGGGAGGCCTCCACCCAGTATAAAGGAAATCGGGGGGAAGAATTGTCATCCAGGAAAAAGGGGTGGTGACCCTCTACTGCTTGAACTTTGAAAAAATAGTTTTTGAAATCGTGAAAGGATTCGTCAAAAAGGGTAAAAAGTCTCCGACCTTGTATGGCCCGGAAGGACACCCACTGTTGCTTATTATTTAACCCACTGAAGGGCTTGATCATGTGGAAGAGATAGAAGAAAATCCTCAGAGAAGTCGGAAACTCTAAAGCCTGGCTGATAAATTGGTAAATTTTCAAAAAACCCCAAGAGTTGGGGTGAAGCTGGGTGGGAGCAACCCGGCAATGACGTAACACAGACATTTCAAACTCTGAAAATGGAAGAAAAACGCCCAAACGGGTGACCATACTCTCATACATAAAAAAGAAATGAGGGGCCGCCTCGTCGGCCCTCCCGAAGCAAACCCGGTCTTCTGGACCCGGGACTACCAACTCGTACTTCGGCTCATCCTCTTCAGAAGTACAAATTCTATGATGAGTACGAAGGTGGGTGATAAACTCGGTATCGACCGAAGGCTCCTCCCCTAGAACCGTGACATCAACCCACTGAGAAAGAACATCTACGGAAGCCATTTTCTTTTCTTAAAAAGGGTGACAAGAAACCTAAAAAAAGAAAAGGAAAATCAACACACGGTCTCTAAAGGGAGGGAGTACGGAACTAAAGCCTACAAACCAGCCTACCTACAAAATAAAGGCACGAAAATAGAAAGCATGTTACAGAAAAGGAAAAAAGCTAACCTTTAAGTCTGAAATCAAGACTGGAAGAAGTAAAAGCCTTCGAAACGCAAGAATGCAGCACGAACAAATGCAAGGAAAATTTGAAAGATTGCAGAAACGAAACAACGAAAGAGAGGAAAAGTATTTATAAAGACGTTAGGGGCATAATGGTAAAACTGGCGCTATCATTAATGAAGATGCACCGTTATCAAGGCCATTAAAATCCCCACGCACACCCCTAACGGACACGACGCTTGATTAGACGTAACTGACAGAACCGAAAGGTCAAGGAAAATCACGTCGGTTCTTAAACCATCACGTCGGTCCTCTTGCAAATCGGCTACGACCCCGAATTGAATACTCGAACCCAAATCCTAAAAGAAAATTGGGCTCGAGTAGGGGCACTGTTCATACCCTGGCCCAAGAATTAAGGTCCAGGATCCAAGCAAAAAGGCCCAACCCAAAGGGTTGGCCCTCACCCAGTACCAGCCTTCATCCCCAGAAGTCGGTACTGAACACGACCTGCTACGAAGAAGTCGGGTACGAGGGCCAGCTGGCAGATAACACTCATTCGAGTGAGTAACTGCCCCTAGAAACTCTCTAACCACTTCATAGAGCCATATCTTAACCTCCCTAAGATATGGGAACGGTTATCCACCTAAAAAGGTGGCACTACTTCAGCGGTGGTTATTGGTTCACCACTATAAATACACTGACACCATTCAGGTATCATCAAGTTCCAATACACTCTCTAACCTGCTCACACTCTTGCTAACTTAGGCATTAGAGTGTCTTTGCAGGTACCACCCCCCATTCTTTCTCACGTACAAGTCGGACGGAGGAACACCGAGTACCAGGTCCACTCGTCAGCCATCTCCTTCACACGTTTGGGCCAACCAACGCCATCCGGCCCATTAATCTCCGGTTACCCACCATAACAAAAAATAATAATAATAATTTGTTATAATGCTTAAAATGATGATATCTTCTATAGCGTTTAATATTTATTCATAGAATTTAAAATAAAAAGATCAAAAATATTATTTATACATTAAAATCAGCCATTAATATATTTATATATCAATATATGTGTGGTTTAATTTATTTTTAATGTATATTTATATTATAACATGTATTTTATATTGATGACTGATTTTAATGGCTGATTTTGATGTACACATAAACATAAACACGTAGCATAGTCCTAAAAAGATAAGCCTCCTTTTACTCTATTTTTACTTTTAGACAAATTAAACAAAAAATTTGTAGACACCGATCCACCTAAAATTATATCCATAGAAGAATCACTCTTAAATAAATGAGTGTACACAATTAGCGTTTATTATATTCATTTATAATGTTATATTAAATTTTATTATAAATAATACATAGTTATTTCAAAATATCATCTTTGACTTTTTAAAATTTTTGGAAAAATAGTTTAACACACGATAAAATATTTCCCTTTCAATTTATCCGAAAATAATATAAATAAAATTTAATATGTAAAATAGTTTTATCTTT
>NC_029792.2:1968952-1983635 GCF_000816755.2 Arachis ipaensis | reverse complement strand
TAAGACACCATATTAAAATTATCAATTATTAATAAATTTTTTTATAAAAATAATACATAAAAAATTTAAGTTTTTAATATATTTTTTATGCATTTATTAAAGTAAAAAAGTTTAAATTCTTTTACTAACTTTAGATGTATTCTTAATACACAAATTAATAATTAAACCTATACACAAATGTCCTCATCCAAAGTTATCTTTAGATATATATTGCCATCTGAAACCCCTTAATAAAAACTTAATACATACATTGCTATATGTATGAAGTTAAAATTAAAGTCAAAACTTAATTAAAAAAATGACAAACATAAACCTACAAATGTACATATATACATTTATAACAAGTGTTTGCGATGTTTTAACTTGTTTTCTTTTCTTTGGTTGTATTGAATTGGCCTCACACAACTCTAGTCTCTATGTGTATGGTTAGTTTAATTTGTAAATTTGTATCCATTTGGATGTCTAACTAATTGTTTAGTGTGTATGTTTAGTTTAATCTTGTGTGCAAAGTTTAATTCTGTCTATACATTGTTAGATAGTATTTGTCAATTTTTTATTATAAAATTATTTTTTTTAATTTTTATTATTGGATAATTTAGATTTAGAGTATAGAATTTAAGATTTAGGATATAAAATTTAAAATTTAGGTTTAAAATTAAAAAATTTAATTGATATTGACCGAAAAAAATTGACTTTATAATTGAACTCGTATAGAAAATATATAATGTCACGATAACTATTTTAATTGTTTTTTGATTTAACATTTTTTTATTTTTAATAATACTCATAGTTTGTTTAATAAGTATATATTGGAAATTTAAATCTTATTTTATATTTATAATAATTTATTGACTAATAATAAATTGGTTAAATTACACAGTTGGTCCTTACACTTTTAGTGAAATTGTAAATTGGTCCCTACACTTTAAAAGTTTGTAATTGGATCCCTAAAGAGAATTAAAATTTACAATTTAGTCCCCGTCGTTCAAAAAATGTTTGATTTAACAGAATATTCTCAGTATATTCTCTATTTTAACAGAATATTCTCAGTATATTCTGAGGTTAAATCAACACTTTTTGACTGGCGGTGACTAAATTACAAATTTTAATTCTTTTTAGGGACTCAATTACAAATTTTTAAAGTGTAGGGACTAATTTGTAATTTTACTGAAAATATAGGGACTAACTGTATAATTTAACCTAATAAATTTTTAATAAAATTTAGATATATGATGAATTAATTTTTGATTTGATAGACTAGTTAGACTAAGGAATTCTTGTGAAACTAGGTAAGATCTAAAGACGTTTTCAATCTTCATTTATGGCTAATAATAGGATTCCATGCGGACCACGTTAAAAAATAAGTAGGAACATATAAAAATAAATTTATTACATATGCTTCGTTGAATGGTCCATGTTAATATAAATAATGCGTCAACGTCTAAATAACGTAACGAAAGAAGATAAAATAATTGACAATTCAATATAACTATTAACTAATAAAGAGTAGTTTTCTAAAAATATTAATCAAGGAATAAAAATAAAAAATTTTGATAATTCTAATATATTCAAAGCATAAAAAGTTAAAAATTTTATTAAATGTTTATTCAAAATTTTTATTTGTATAAATTCAAAAATATTTTTAAGACATATTAGTAAGATTTTTTTTCTGGTAAATTACTATTCAATACACGCAAATTAAAAGACCATACCAAGTCATATAGGCGAGCGAGTCAACATTTTATGATACATTAATCCCAAATAATAGTTGCCTCTCATTTAGTGACGTATATATTATATAGGGTTAAGTTCTGTTTTCGTCCCTAAGATCTGGGGTGAAAATTAAATTCGTCTCTGATCTTTTTTTGTTATTAAAATCATCCTTAACGTTATAAAACATTATAAAATCATCCTTTTGTTCATAAACAAAATTTTTTGGACAATTTTACTCTTTAAATAAAAATAAAAGATATTAAAATTACCCCACCCCACCCTTTTATCACTACCTAAAACAGAAAAAAAAAAAGAAAGCAAAAGACAAAGGATTGTGGAAGTGAAACACGGCGGGTCGGATATGTTATCGGGGGAGTAGGCGGCGGAGGAGGGGGAGAAGAGGGAGGGGGCAGCAGCGGCGATGCGGGGGAGCTCGGAATCGGAGAGGAAGTGGGATTTGAGGAGGTTAACGGTGGCTTGATGTAGTGGGATTTGTTGTGGAAGGTTCTAGAAGGAGTGTGGTAAGAAGTTGGAAATCATCGGGAGACCACGCCGTCGCGTCGTCATCGGGAGGGGGACCTCGCCGGCGCTGCTTCTTCTTCTATGACTGCCTCTGCTTCTTCTTCTGCTTCTTCTTCTGTGACTGCCTCTACTTCTTCTTCTGCCTCCTCTTCTTCTTCTGCTTCTTCTTCTGCCTCTTCTTCTTCTGCTTCTGCTTCTGCTTCTGCTTCTGCTTGATTCTGTGTTAATTTTGTTTGATTTCTCCTTTGTGTTCATCAACATTATTATTGTTTGTTTGTTCATCAACATTATTATTCTCCATTACTGTCTTGGATCTAATTACTTGTCTTGGATCTAAGTTTTAGCTTAATGATTATATGATATTGTTTTATCAATTTTTTTAGCTTAATTTTTAGTTTAATTGAGTTATTGCTGTCAAGTTTTTTTTTTTTTCTCTTTTTTCACTTTAAAATTGAGTTATTGTTGCTATTGTTAGTGTT
The DNA here is from genome assembly GCF_000816755.2 of Arachis ipaensis. NCBI lineage: Eukaryota > Viridiplantae > Streptophyta > Magnoliopsida > Fabales > Fabaceae > Arachis > Arachis ipaensis. The sequence goes on along the minus strand of NC_029792.2, from coordinate 1,980,921 downwards.
GTGATGGGTTTAGAGTTAATAAATTGATGAAGAGTTGCTGATCGCAAGTGGCCTTGGTTGGTTCTATTCTCTTCTGAAGTCCGCCTTAAGAGTATTGTAGATGAAGTCATTAAAATGGGGGTTGATCCCAACAAGTCTAATTTTGTTGCTGCATTGTATGCTAAATTTCTTCCAAAGTCTATGTGGAATAAGAAAGTTGAGTTGTACAAGAGTTTTGGATTAACTGATGACAACATTTGTGAGGCATTTGTGAAGCACCCTTTCTGTATGCTGAAATTTGTGCAAAAAATTGAGGCCTGCATTGGATTCTTTGTCAAAGAACTCGGTTGGGAGCCTGCTGAAGTAACCAATAATTCGGTTCTTCTCTCACTGGATTTGGACAAAAGGGTTGTTCCGAGGGCTGCTGTTGCTATTGTTGGTGTAGTGATAACTGATGATGCAGGGATGCAGGGGATAGTGGTGATAATGGGGAGGATTTTTTATTTTTGTTTAAGGGCAAAATTGTCCCAAAAATTTTATTTATGGACAAAAGGATAATTTTATAACGTTTTGTAACATTGTGAATGATTTTAATAACAAAAAAAAGGTCGGGGAAGAATTTGATTTTCACCCCAAATTTTAGAGACGAAGACTTTAGGGACGAAAATTGTACTTAACCCTATTATATATTATGCTTTCTTAGATTTACAAATATCTTAAATCATTATTAGCTGAAGCCTATAATATTCTACTAGCTTATATCCGATCCATTTTTATATTATTTTATTTTTTATGTACAATAATATTTAAAACAATGAACTAATGAAGTACTGAAAAGATAAATAATAAAAATTTCTAATATTATTTTTTCTCTCTCTAATAATCTTTGATTTATTATTCATTAATTAATAATTTAATTCATGATTTTTTAAGTTAAAAGTGACACTATTTTTTTTTTTGAAAAAAAGAAAAGGATTAATATTCTTTTTCGTTTGTAGTGATTAGCGAACTAACTTAGCTAGTAGCTAGTAGTTTGAATTTGAACCCACGAATTTTTGTGAGCCTTTATTGTTAGCAAAATCCAATAAAATAATGGGGTAAATATTATTTTGGTTCCTAATATTAAAGATCATAAACGAAATCGTCTCTGATATAATTTTTTTATTTTAAATCGTCCTTAACATTTTATTTGATTTTAAAATTGTTCTTTCTAATAAATTTTTTTTATAAACGACGAAGCTACCCTTTTCAACTTTTATGTTTTGCGCAAAACACTTCCTGTCTTCATTTGCATGTAAACCATCAACATTAACCACAACATTAATCACAACGTTTCATAAACCAATGTGATTGCAGCGTGCCCTAATCCAGAATCAGAAACGAGTTGTTCTTGGAGTGAAGAGAGCATGCGAGTTTGGGTTACTGAAAAGAAGGGATGTGAACAGTCAGTTAGGCAGTACTCACAGGGTTGGCGTAGGTATGATTCCCTCCTTCCATTGACTATGGTAGCTCTCCTCATAGTAGTTAGTTTCGGATTAGAAGTTTAGATTTTGGTAGTTTGTTGATGGTTGAATGGAGGCCATGTGTGTTGAGACTAGGGTTTAACATCACTGTGAAATAGGGAGGTTTGTGTGGTTCGTGTTTTTATTTTTTTTTTTCTATTGTTGCAATATGGTAATGTATTCTGATAGTAATTTACTCATAGGGTATTGAAGAAGACAATTGGTTATTTTAAACTGAAAGTCTAACATGGAGGATGATTTACTTATCAGAACGGGCCATTACAGTATGTGGGAGGAGAAACAACAGTGATAAAAGACACTAATAGTGATCGGTGGTCTGTATTTGAAGCATATGCAGAGCTAAAGCAGTTTGGTTACGTGGAGGAGAATATCTCAGCGTTGTGGTTCAAGGATCCTACACATGAAGACATGGAGAAAATTTTGAAGTTGTTTAAAGGTGATGCAGATTCGATTGCCATGTGTAAAATAGCAGAGTTGAGAGATTATGTAGAGTTGTATGTTGTGCACAAGGTTGAGGAGGAAGACGTGTTTTCTGCTGCTGGCTACATTGATGTTGAGAAGGATCATGGGATGGTTGATAAAAGTGAGGGACAAGAACTAGTTGTGTATGGTGGAGAACAAGCAGGGCGAAACCAATCTAAACCAGGTGCTGATGATTCTGGGGTAGAGACTAGAGATAGTGATGATGATGTTAATCAGGAAGCTGAGTTTGGTCATTCTGGTGATAGTGACAGTCTCGATTCAGAGTATAAACCATCTGAAGAAGAGGACGACAATAAAGATGATTTGCACTTTACCGAATGTGAATATGAGCTTGATCCTGATGGAAATGGGTTTTAGGATGTGAATGTCATGACTGAAAAATGCAGGGCTATGAAAAAGAAGGGTGTGACAACTGAGAACCTTGATAATGAAGAGGGAGCAAACAGTGACGAGTTAGATTTGGACCACGAGGTTGGAGTTGAGGGGTCAGATTCAGACCATCAGGGAGTGAGGTATCCAGTTCACAAGGCACAAAAAGACATGAATCAATACAAGTGAAAAGTTGGCACAATGTATGCATCTCGGGAGGAGTTCAAGGACACTGTGACTGCATATGCTATGCAAATCGCAAGGGTAATTACATTTAGGAAGTGTGGTCTGAAAAGGGTTAAGGCTGTTTATTCCATAGAGTGTCCTTTTTGGTTGTATGCTGTAAAAATTGGAGAAGAGGATACTTGGCAGCTTCGCAGCATGAATTTGACTCATACATGTACACAAGCACACAAGGTGGGCATTTAACACTCGAAATGGCTTGGCAAGGCATTTAAGAAGAAGGTTGAATCAAATCCCAAGGTAAAGATAAGGGAGTTGGTTTCAAAGGCTCAAAAAAAGTGGAACTTGACTGTCACTAAGTCAATGGCAACGAGGACCAAGCAGATTGCATTGGATGAAATTCAGGAAACCTTCCGAGAGCAGTATAAGGGGATATATGACTATGGACATGAGCTCTTGAGGGCGAATCCAGGTTCCTCTGTTCGCATACAAGTGCAAAGGTCCCTGACTTTGATAATGAAGCACAAGCCTTATCCATGACCAATTATTGCATCTTCCAGAGGATCTACGTGTGCTTGGAAGCATGCAAGCAGAGCTTCCAGCATTGCAGGTCTTTCATTAATCTAGATGGTTGCTTTTTGAAGACACCCCAGGGAGGACAATTTCTCACTACAATAGGTTGGGTCGTTGGGATCCGAATGACCAAATGCTGCCCATTGCATATGCGATTGTAGAGGCGGAGACCAAGGACTCATGGATTTGGTTCCTAAATCATCTTGCATCTGACATTGGGGTTGAGAAGATGGGAAGATCCACATTCATGTCTGATCAACAGAAAGTAAGCATACTTCACCACATTTTACTTATGCACATTTACATTGTGAATTACTGCATATCAAGTATCCCTAACTATATCCTCGTTGATTTCATTAGTGTAGGGTTTGTTGCCAGCATACGAGGATGTTATATCAGGAGTGGACAATTGATTATGTGTGAGACACTTATACAGCAACTTCAGGAAAAGGCTTCCAGGGTTACAACTGAAGCAACTATTGTGGAAGTGTGCTAAAGTGACTCACTGGAAGGATTGGGAGAGGTACATGGCCAAATTGAAAGCTGTGAATCAGGAAGCTTTTCGGTACCTAATTGCTATCCCTCCTAGGTATTGGTCTAGATCTAGGTTCACCTTTAATTCTAAAGTAGATACACTGGTTAACAACATGTCTAAGAGCTTTAATTCTATCGTAGTTGATGCTAAAGAGAAGCCTATAGTTACAATGTTAGAGGAGATCAGGGTTAAACTAATGACTAAGTGGGTAGAAAATAGGGAACTTGCTCAGAACAATTTAGGGACAATCTTACCTAGGATTAGAATTAGGTTGGAGAGGAGGTCTAGATCAGCTGCGGAGTGGCGGCTAGCCGGCCATATTGGTCTGCAACTCAGAAATATGATGTTGTTAACGGATTAGACAAGTTTGTTGTTGACTTAGGCACTTATGAGTGTTCATGTAGAAGGTGGTAGATGAGGGACATACCTTGTGTCCATGCTATTAGTTGCATCAAATTCAAGGGGCTTGACTTGGAACCTTTTGTGGCCGACTGTTATAAGAAAGAAGCGTACTTGAAGTGCTACGAGTCAGTCATTCACCCATTGAACAGACCTGATCTCTGGGAGAGAACAGCACATCCTGATGTTATGCCACCCCATATAGAAGGCCTAGTCACAGGCCAGTGTAAAAGAAGAGACCAACTGCTGGAGATGAAAGACAGAGCAGCCGCATTCACTTGTCAAGGAAGGAGGAGAAACAAAGGTGCTCTATATGTAGTTCAGTTGGACACAACAAAAGCAGATGCCCTAAACCTATTGAGGATGAGGTATGCTTTTTAATTTTTCTTGCTGCTTGTCTGAGGTTTGTCATAAGCCTAATATTGTTTTGGTTAATTGAAATTGTTTCTTAGGCCCAACATTCAAAGAAGCTAAGCAAAGGCAAGCAAAAGAAGGGAAGCATTAAATCATAGTCTCCAACTGCCAAGGGAGGAAGGAAGACTGCATCTTCATATCCCACTCCTAAATTAGGTGTCAAGTAGGGGTGTCAAAAATCCCCAGGAGGCGGGGATCCCACGGGGACCGCCCCTAATGGGGGCCTGATGGTGGAAAATTTTTTCCGTGGGATGGGAACGTGGAGCAAAATTCCCCCGAGACAGGTGCGGAGACCCGAGCGGGGATCCCCTCCTCATCCCCGATAATTCCCCAAATTGTTAAACTTACTTAAATACCCTTACTTTATTTCTAACATAGGGGGTATTTTAGTAATTTTACCCATTAAAAAACCCTAACCCTATCTTCCCTTCTCACCTTTGTTGCTGCGCCGTCTCTAACTCTCTATTCCCACCCAAGTCCCAACTCTCCAGACTCCAGTCACTCACTCACTCTCCACTTTGTTAAAACTTCAAAACCCTCATAGCTCGCCACCGGCCACTCTTGCGCCGTCACCCTGGCAGCTTCACCGCGTCGTTCTCTCTCTTCAGGCACGACATCCTTCCCCTCTCCACTTCTGCATCTGCGTGTTTGCTTCCATTCTCGTCACTGTATGTTAATATATTTATGTCTCTGCTATTTTAACAGAGAATACAGAGATGCTTGTTGGAAGTTTTATGCTGACATTGAAAGAATATTTGATATTAAAGACTTTGTTTTATTGCTTTCTTTATAATGGAAGTTGTATTTTAAGATTTTATTTTATGGACTATGATTTGCTATGTTGTATTTCTGGACTTATAATCTTAGATAAGATATATTTGTGTGTTTGTAATAATATTGTTTAGTTTGTTTTTTGTTTTTTTGATATTTTTTTACTATAATTTCCATATGAATGTTAAACATAGGGATATGGAGAATGGGGCCCCACGGGAAACGCAGAAAACGGGGATGGGGACAATTATCCCCCTACGACGGGAAACGGGGCGGGGACGGGGATTAATTCTGGGGGCAGGGACGGGGAGCAGGGAGGCATTCCCCGCCCCCGCCCCGCCCCATTGACATCCCTAGTGTCAAGCAGAAAGCTGCTTCAGCAATACAACCACCATCTTCAACCCAGTCCAACTCTGCAACACGCCAAAAAGGCCTAGAGGCAGGCCTAAGGGAACCACTAAGCCCAACTGTTCAGCCCAACATGATCCATAACCCAAGAAGCTTGCCATCCCAATAAGTTCAGCAGCTCCTTCATCCTCAGCACAGCTAACCACCAGAACTCTTCTCGCATCTCAGCCAACCCTTACCACATCTTCAAGCCAACCTGTTAGACACTTTTTTGTCAGACTTTCTGGAGCACTTCATGTTTCTCCAAAGAAATTGAAGTTAATGGCAAAGTTGCCTCCAAGAAAATGGGGATTACTTTAAGAAAATGGAAAACTTAGCATCATATTGTCATATTTGTATACAATGCATGTTGGTTTATTTTGAGTTATGTTTGTGTTTAGATTCTGGTAATATCAGTGTGGACTTGTTAGTTACTTTTTGTTGGTGATATTTTTTCTATGAGCTACTAAATGTTGTATTGAATTATTGGCTTGGACCAACCAACACTTTTGGGATTAATTCTTGGTGTAAAACACTATGTTTATTATGTATGTTATTCTGACATTTACCATGTTGAGTTAAGTTTGACTTTGTTTCATGTTTATGACATTGTTATGGAATTGTTCAGTAATAGAACCCATGTATTTGCCAAGAAAAAATTCTATTATCATTTTAGAAACCAATCATACTTACATAATTGTCATTCATACATGTTGAAACAGATTCAGGAAACACACCTAATAAATAAACCCTAACCCAATTTACCTACAACAACAACAGCAGCATACTCATACACACTTTTCATACCAGGTTCAATGAAATTACACACTGTTGCCTTGCTTTAGAAAAATTCTACAGCAGCAAATACACAAACCCAACCCACCCAAAAAATCCTAACACATCAACGACCTTCAGCTTCCACTCTGCCGTTCTCATTCTTCATTTCAGCAAGGAAACCTTCCTTCTTATTCTTGCAATTTTTGAGTGTTCCACCTCTGTCTCTGGATCTATCCAATGAAAGAAGTTGCAGCCTTGTTGCACCTACACATATCCACCGTGTTTACTCTCCATTCCATCACCCAAACAACTCAATTCAGAAGAAAAGAAAAAAACAAACCTCAAAGTAGACACAGCCCCAAAATCTGCGACCTGGGTTCTCCTAGATCCCCGAAGTTTGCAACACCGGCCTCTTACCATGGGAACAAAGTAGCAACCCACCATGCAAGCAAGATTTGCTTCGAGACGAGGTTGAGCTTTGGACAGCCATGGCGTTCTCCCACCAAGAGGTCGACGATTGTGGAATCTGCAACAGTGGCTTTCACATTACTTTACCCTTTTTTTTCCATTAGATATATATTTATAATGCTTTTCCCTTTTTTTATTATATATATATTTATAATGTTTTTCTGTTGTCATAACTACTGATAATGAACGAAAGGGCATTTATGTCCGAAAAAATTATAAATGACGATTTTAAAATCAAATATAACATTAAGGACGATTCTAAATTAAAAATTACATCAAAGACAATTTCGATTCTAACCCTCAACGTTAGGAACTAAAACCAATGTTCTGAAAATCGGTTCGAATCGGCCGATCGAACCGGTCGAACCGTAAACCGGTAGCTGTAGCGGTTCGGATAATAAGAAAAATCGCAGGATTTGAAAATCGGACTTGAACCGACGAACCGGACGGTTACCGGTCGGTCGAACCGAACCGGGACCCGGCCGGTTTTTTAACATTGCCTCAATACGCTGCCGTTTTGTGCTGAGGGAACCCTAATTCCCTTTTCTGAGTTTTCTCCTTCGCAGCCTCCACTTCCTCGTTCCTCCATCTTCTCAGTTCTCAACTCCAGCCTCCCACAGAACAGAACACCACCCAGTTACCCACGACTCCAGGAGGCCCTCAACGCAGTCACCGCCGTCGCACTCACCTCAACACACTCACCTCCGTCACGCCTTCAGCACGGTGACGCCGTCACCAGCGTCGCGCCGTCAGCTCCCTGGCGCCGTTGGGTCCGTCGCGCCTTCCGATACCTCGCGCAGTCAGCACCTTCCCGCCGTCAGCTCCGCCGCGCGCTCAACTCCGTCGCGCCCTCAGCCACTTCGCATGTCACCTCCGTCGAGCTCTGCCTCTGAGAAAGCAGTAGAGAAGCGTTGAAGCGTTGAAGCGTTGTCCTTCGAGCTCTGAGAGAAAGCAACATATTTCCTCATTTCCAGGTAATTTTTAATTTAGTTATGAACATGATTTTGTGATGCAATCCGATTCTGATGAAACTGTGCTCTGATGAACTGAACTCTGAGTCTCTACTCTCTGAAGGTGTCTCAAATAACAAAAAAAAAATAAAAAAAATCCCAACCCCTCACAATGAGCAAATGACTCATCAAATGGAAATTTGCACTTTGCCCCCCTTTTCTTTCCTCTTTATCTATTCTAACTCGGCATGAATCATGATCATGATAAGATTTGGAATTTAATTAGTCAAGTTTCGCGACTATTTTTCTCACATAAGCTAATCAAATATTTGTCTCATGAGTCATGCATAAATAAAATATAAAAGGGAATGACTTTAGGATACCCCATAATAAATCTTATATCCTCTGATCTGTTATTTATTTTATTATTTATATGAAACTAAAACACCCCAATTAAGTTTTTGACTTATATTGCTTCTCCATCTACGTACGAAATTCCATAAAATTTAGTTAATATGTGTTTAAACTAATATGATAAAATTATTAATAATAGAAAGTTTTAAATTTTTTTAATAAATACAAAATAAATAATAAATATATAAAAAAATTAATTTATAATTTTAACATATACCGGCACAAGATAACAAAATCTTTCAACATATTTTCATTGTATATTTTTTGTTTTTCTCAAATTCATAAATACTTGGTAGTAAAACCAACTCTTTTTTTATTGGTTTTTTGGAAGCATTTGAAATTTATTGAGGATGTAATTTTTCTAACTGCCAGTAGTTCATACTTGATATTCAAAGTTAAGACATGATAATTAAGAATAAATAATATTTATTTGGTGGTGCATCAATTAACCACGCATCTAGTGCTGAAACTTTAATTGTTTTAAATCTCTTTTACTTCTCTTCATTTGTAGCGGTGCAGTCGATTTTGAGTCAAAAATTCATCCGATTTGAATATTAATTTTATTTGCAGTACGATTTAGATTGTATGTTTTTTTATTTGAAATTGGATTAGATTTGTGATTTTTTAAATTAAAAAAATTAAATACATATAACAAGTCTCAACATTATATTTTAAATAATCAACAATGACATAACAAGTTTTAACAATATCTTAAAAGCCAACGATAATATAACAATAGAAATAAAATTATAGGTTAGTTAAAATAAATAAATAAATCATTGTTCTACTTTATTACTAAACAGAATACAAAAATACTGAAGTCTGTGTCTCTATCCTTTATATCTTATTCTCAATATCTTGCCTTATCCTATTCTCAAAAACAAACGTGATTATAAAGACACATGCTCATTTCGTGAGTTAAACCCCAAAATGGTCCCTGGGATTGGCATTATGCACTAAAATCGTCCCTGAGATTCCAATTGCACTAATTACGTCCCTGAGATTGAAAAAAATGCACCGCATTAGTCCCTGACTCATTTTTCATTAGCGACGTGATGACATGGCATGATGATGTGGTGACCAGTGACACGTGGCATGCTGACGTGGATGGTTGTGCCACGTGTCACAATTTTATTTGGCCGCATGTCTGTTTGTGCCACGTGTCGCAACAGTATTCGTCCACGTGTCATCCATTATATCATCACTCTATATGCACCAAATTAGTCCCTCACTTTGCATTAAGTGACTCATTTTAGTCCCTGAAATTGAATGTCGTGCACCAAACTAATCCCTTCACCAATTTTTTCTCATTTTCTTTAAATTTAAAATTTTAATATCTTGGATACACTAATTTCAATTCTAATTTTTCATATATCGTTTAAATACAAGTGCTTTCATAAAAATTTTTAAGATTTTAGTTTTAATTATATAATTTTTTTTAATAATTTAACATTGGTAAATTTTGTAATATATAAGTATGTTATTATAAAAAAAATAATTATATGATTGATTAGACACATTTTTTTCATAAAAAAACATGTGTTTTTAACAAGAAATTAATAATTAAAATAAACATTTTTTTTCTTATGGAATACACGTTTTCGTTATGTATAAATAAGCTAGATTGAAGGCACTTTAAGCACCCTCACTACCATCTTTGACTTCTGCAGTCTAGACGAAAGAGGCCGGAGATGGTAATGAGGGAAGCTTGAAATGCCTTCACGTCAACTCTAAGACGGCGGTTATTAGGGGTATCCACAAGAAAAAAAATATTTTATAAAAGTACTGAAAGAGGTCGGAGATGGTAGTGAAGGTGCTTGAAAAGCCTTCACGTCAACTCCAAGTCGGCGGTTAGGGTATTTGCAAGAGAAAAAATATTTTATAAAAACACTTTTATTTGAAGAACATGTGAAAAAATAGAATTGAAATTAATGCATTAAAAAATATTGAGAGTTTTGAATTTATAGAAAAAAATGAGAAAAAACTGGTGAAGGGACTAGTTTGGTGCTCGACATTTAATTTCAGGGGCTAAAATGAGTCACTTAATGCAAAGTCAGGGACTAATTTGGTGCATATAGAACGATAACATAATGGATAACACGTGGACGAATACTGTTGCGACACGTAGCACAAACGAACACGTGGCCAAATAACAGTGTGACACGTGACACAACATCCACGTCAGCATGCCACGTGTCATTGGTCACCATATCATCATACCATTACACGTGGCTAAATCATGAAGTGACACGTGTCACTTACAATCCACGTCATCATGTCATGTCATCACGTCGCTAATGAAAAATGAGTCAATGACTAATATGGTGTATTTTTTTCAATCTCAGGAACGTAATTGGTGCAATTGGAATCTCATAGACGATTTTAGTGCATAACGCCAATCTCATGGACCATTTTGGGGTTTAACTCCTCATTTCGTACATATGTATGTATTTATTCACTAATGATTTTTAATGTTCAATTATTACACAAAAAATGTCCAACATGTATTTTTTAAAAATGCTTTAGAGATACGATTTTTTGTAAACATGATTAAAAAAATGAGATATTTTTATTGTTAAAATTTGGTAATTTTTCGTTAGGGATATATTTTTTATGATTTTTTTGTCAATAACCAATAATACTTTTAAAAAATCACAAAAAATATATAATTAGTGAAAAATTACAAAAATTTTAAGAATAAAAATATCTTATTTTTGTAATCTTACTTGTAAAAATTGTATCAAAATTCAATCTCTAAAGTATTTTTTGAGAAATACATATTTAATGTTGAATATTTTTATCGCGTTTTAAAATTATTTGAGAGTATTTTTATTGATGTAAAATTTTAAGTATATTTTTATGAACAACAAAATTATTCGAGTACATTTTTAGTAATTTATCCTATGATATTTGTATCATTTTAGTTAGATTTTAGAAAATTAAAAAATGATATAATAATACAGTATTGGATAGTTATACGAAACTTGTAAACTTATAAATATTAAAATTAAATTCATATTACAGTAGATAAACATTATCATATATATTACAGTAATAAATTTAATATGATTACACTTATAAGAAAAGGTAAACGCCGCGCTGTTTTATATTGGGGTAAGTTGGGTTGTCCTTTTTGACCCCAAAAAAAACACTCATAAATAGATTTTACTACTTACTAGATAGAATAATTTTGATAGATTATTAATTTGTAAGGAATTTATTATTAATATTTAGTTACATAGGGTTGATTATATATATAACTTATAAAGCAATGATGATTAAAATGATATTTCCTTAAATATAATGTTGTATAATTATCAAACAACTAATTGTATAATCAAATAGTACTTTACCTCTAATTATGTCAAGACTAATTGTCTATCGTGCTAGTCAATTGAAGCATTAATACTCAAAGGAAAAGGGAAAAACAAATTAAATAAATTAGTGCAGTAGCTGGGGAGTAATTTTCCAAGTTACTTTTTTCAACTACACACACTATACATTACACGTAAGATCTTTTGAAATTTGAATATTGTCAATTTGTCATGCATAAGATTATATTCCATTTGAGATCAGAGTCAAAATTAAGCAAGAAAAAGACTAGGTTTGCAGTTTTTTTTTTTTTTTAATTGGATCGTATTTGATTTTCTGATGAATTTGGCATTAGCCATGTTTTAAATGTTCATTAAAGATCATTCAGTATTATAAAAAAATTAACAAAATTTAATTAAAGATCATTCGTTT
>NC_029792.2:1947620-1968930 GCF_000816755.2 Arachis ipaensis | reverse complement strand
ATAAGTTAAACTAATAGTATAAATACTAAATACATAAAAGACAGATATATCCATTCGGGAGCCACTTAGATAAAGATGCTAAAAACGCCTTTTTATAAAGATGTTTTTTAATAATTAAAATTTAACACATATAATCGATTAAATCGTGTTATTTTTGTCAAAATTAGGTTAGTCAAATTGATTTGACCAAAAAATGGTGAATTAAATCTTGAACTGGTTTAAAGTAATATTATTTTTTATAGAAAATGACTACAATACCCTATTATAGAAAATTACTAAAATATTTTTATTATATATATTAATTTTGAAAATTCTAAATTCTAATTCTATGATGGTATAGAGAGAAGAGAAATATTAGGATTTAGAGTTTTTAAAATATATAATAGAAATATTTTAAGTCATTTTTTATAATAGAGGTATTATAGTTATTTTTATAAAAAATATTAATTTAAATCGGTTCAAGATTTGATTTATCAATTTTTTGATTAAACTGATTTATTTTGTCTAATTTTGACAAAAATAACACAATTTGATCGATTATATAGGTTGGATTTTAATTATTATAATATTAATTTAGACCAGTTCAAATTTGATTCACCATTTTTCGGTTAAATCAATTTGTCTAACCTAATTTTGACAAAAATAACATGATTTAATTATCGATTATATATATTAAATTTTAATTACTGAAAAATATATTTAAAAAAGACGTTTTAGGCGTCTTTATCTGAGTAGCTCCCGTATCATAATCACTTAATTAACTATGATTGTATACTTTCATCCATATTTATCCGAGGCAATGCAAGACACATATATCATAAAAATTAATTTAGACTAGCCAGATTGCCTAGCTTTATAGGCAAGCAATTGTACTTTATTACAGTTCACTGTTTGCTGAAGCTTCCTATATGAGTATCTATGTTAATTTCATTTAGTACTATGACCTATACTATATATCTACACTATTTATATTTCAACTATATTCATATTGATTAACTAAGAATAAGTGTAAATTTTTTATTTGTCAAAGTATCTTTCAATATAGTAACTAAATGACTAATCTGTTATGGATCTAACTTTCATTTAAGAAATGAGAGCCACTAAGATAAAAACGCTGAAAACGTCTTTTTATAAAGATGTTTTTTAATAATTAAAAGTTAACACATATAATTGATTAAATCGTATTATTTTTTGTCAAAATTAGGCTAGACAATTGATCTGATAAAAAAATGGTGAATTAAATTTTGAATTAGTTTAAATTAATATTATTATTTTTTTATAGAAAATGACTACAATACCCTATTATAAAAAATGACTAAAATACTTTTATTATATATATTAATTTTGATAATTTTAAATTTTAGTCCTTTATTTTTCTATCGTAGGATTAGGATTTAGAATTTTTAAAATTAATATATATAAAATAAGAGTATTTTAATCATTCTCTATAATAAGGGTATTGTAGTTATTTTTTATAAAAAAAATAATATTAATTTAGACCAGTTCAAATTTGATTCACTATTTTTCGGTTAAATCAATTTGTCTAACCTAATTTTGACAAAAATAACATGATTTAATTATCGATTATATATATTAAATTTTAATTACTGAAAAATATATTTAAAAAAGACGTTTTAGGCGTCTTTATCTGAATAGCTCCCGTATCATAATCACTTAATTAACTATGATTGTATACTTTCATCCATATTTATCCGAGGCAATGCAAGACACATATATCATAAAAATTAATTTAGACCAGTTCAAATTTGATTCACCATTTTTCGGTTAAATCAATTTGTCTAACCTAATTTTGACAAAAATAACATGATTTAATTATCGATTATATATATTAAATTTTAATTACTGAAAAATATATTTAAAAAAGACGTTTTAGGCGTCTTTATCTGAATAGCTCCCGTATCATAATCACTTAATTAACTATGATTGTATACTTTCATCCATATTTATCCGAGGCAATGCAAGACACATATATCATAAAAATTAAAGAACTATTAGGTGACTAATATTTTTCCTTTATATTTAAAGTAATATGAACTAATTTTTCAATATTCATAATAAAAATATTGAACTCCATACATTTCTCTATAATAAATAATGCTTAATTACTATTACTTTAAAAAATTCTTAAGCCATTTTGCAGAAAGCTTTTCACATCTTTTCATATCATTGTTGTAGTCCACAAAGTAAATTCCAAATCGCACTGTGTAACCTTCAGCCCATTCAAAATTATCGAATAATGACCATATAAAATATCCTTTGACATTTACACCGTTCCTTATGCAGCCAAAAAAAAATGATAAATAAACTCTTAAAAAATTATATTTTAAATATATTAGTCATTGAAAAAAAAATACTAATAAAGTCTTTTATAATAATAAATATAAACATATTATTTTTAAATTAGTTTAGATGATTAAAATAAAAAGTCACTTTATTCAAAAGAAAAATGAATGAATTAAACTATATGTATAAATTAATATAAATATCAAGAAATTAAGTGGTCTTTGTATACAGAGAATTGAAAGAAAAAAAACTTACCAAATTGCTGATCGAAGATAAAAAAGATAATCAGTGTGAAATTTAATTCTGTAAGGATCAGCAAGAGCTTCCTCCAATGATAACATTGGATCATTATATTCGTCCACACCTATAAATGATGTCAAATACATACTCTCATACATACCAAAATTAAAGAAAATACGTACAAGGATTGTTAGTATGTATTTATTACCATTCTCTGTAATGTAAATCAAAGGATTGTTGTGCTTTTCCTTGATGTAGAGTAGCAGGTAATAAAGCCCTTTTGGGTAAATATAGAACCAAAATGAAGCGGCCTGAAAATATAATCAAGTTTTTTAACGCGTGAATAATAAAAATGTAAAATTTTTTATACAGTCAATTTGTACTGTAAATTAATTAGTATATCAAAATTAAATTTGTATATTAAATAAACATATAATATATATGTACTATGTACCTTTGGACCTATGGGTATCCCATCTCGCTCAGCTATATTGCAACACAAAAAATAATAAAATATGCTAATGTTAAATAATTCAAGTTTTATATATATACAATTTAAGGGAAAAAATTATTAGAGTCAAACATATTTTTTGTCTTTAAAATTTATTAAAAATTTTTATAATATTTTAAAATTTTTTTGTTTTTAATTTTATCCAAAATTTTTTTATTTACATCAAATATATATTTCTGATGGTTAATTTTTTAAAAAACTTAAGACTAATTCATCAGTAACGAATAATTTTACAAGAATAATCATTAACACAAACAAATTAGAGATAGTTATCATATATTATTACTGAATTAGTCCTAAATTTTTTAAAATTTAATTGTCAGCGGTATATTTGATACAAATAAAAAACTTTTAGATAAAATTAAAACAAAATAAAACTTAAAAGTATTTTTAAAATTAAAAAAAAATGCTTTATTCAAAATATTAATAGAAGTGTGTCCTTATTCTTCCTTAATAATTACTTGTAAGAATGGTGAGAGAATCTGTGAGGTAAGAGGGTGTGGCATGCTGAAGATGAGGTGCATGGGCAGCATAATTAGCAGTGTAGAAGTTTAATCCAAGAAAATCAAATGAACCATTGATTTTCATGGCTTCCTCTTTTGAAAACTTTGGCAATCTTTTTCCAACCAAGGATCTCATGCTTAGTGGATAGTCTCCTCTGGTCAACGGTTCCATAAACCTGTTAAGTAATAACCAATCTTATATATATACTGATAGTTTATTATTTTTAAAGAAAAAAAGTTCTATATTATTGTATATATAAGCTTATTATTAAAATAATGGAATTAGCACTGACCATCCAAACATGAAATCAATTGCTCGTTGAGCAGCTTCTTGATCCAATTTGGTATCCGAAAGTGGCACGAACCAGTGAGATATCAATATTATACCTATCAAACCCTTTGGAGTACTTGTTTTATTTTGCCTTTCAAGTAACAATGGTACCTGCAATACATTTTAGGTTTAATTACTTTGTTGTCTCTGTAGTTTCGCGAAATTTTTAATTAGGTCCCTATACTTTTTTTTTAATTGAGTCCTTGCACCAAACACTTTTTTTTTCCTTTTATTTAGGTCCCTACACCAATTTTTTTTCTTTTAGTTGAGTCCCTATAAAATTAAGCCGATTACGGTTAAAAGGGACCTAATTGAAAAAAAAATTTGGTACAAAAACCCAATTAAAAAGAAAAAAAGTATAGAGACCTAATTGAAAATTTCACGAAACTATAAGGACCAACAGAATAATTAAACTTACATTTTAATTACACTACTCTTTCAATCTAAAATAATAAAAAAATGTTATGGACACACCGAAAAACAACTACCAAATTAATTATTATATACTTGTATAGTATACATATATACATACAAAAACAGTTTGTTCAGATTTTCTTTCGACCATGTGTCTAGATTCAACCATGTTATTAGATGTATAAAATTAACCATTAGTATAAAATAAAAATTAAATAATACATATATTTATACGAATATATAGTGACTGGTTTTAGTACGTGAAAAACTACAAATACTATTTTTATTAAAATTATTTTCTTTTAGTTAACTTTCAATAGCATTATTATATAAACTCTGTTACAATACCTGATATTTTGCCTTGTACAATTGAACAACAGCTGCATGAGCAAGGAGAAGGTGGTGTGCCACTAAATAGGGTTCAATTCCAGAATCACCACCGGTGCAGTTTAGCTTTTGCCAATCGGAGCAACGGCCCGGCGGAAACATCCCTATTACATAGCCAGCGGTGCTGAAAGTCGATGGTTCGTTCAGAGTAATCCAATGTTTTACTCTATCTCCAAACTCCTTAAAACAAAGATCCGCATAATCTTGGAAATCATCCCTAGCAATTCATCATAATAAAATAATTATTAATTCTTAGGAAAATTGAAACAACAATCTTTTCTATATATTTTTTAATTTAATAGGTCATAAAATCATTCCTTTTAAAAGTTTAATGAATTACAAAATGTAATTTGTGCAATTATGCATCAAAATCAGTCATCAATGTATTTGTATATAAATACATGTATCGTTTAATTTATTTTCAATGCGTATTTATATATTTTAATATGGGAAGTGTTAGGTAAACAATGGCTATCTTGAACAACATGAACAACTACCAATCAAATAAAAATACACTACACCTCCAAAATACCCACCTAAATCTTAATATTAAAATAACCATCTGTACACCTAGTAAAATGAACATCCGATAATTGTTCATATTGTTTAATATTTTTATTGTCTACCTATACTTTTTCTTTCAATATATATTTTAGACTGATGACTAATTTTAGTGATTAATTTTAATATACACGTAACATAATTAAATAAATTAATATAAGTGGACAGCTTATGAATGATAACAAAGATCAATTTTAAATCTTTAATTTATAAAAAGTATGATATTATGAAATTATTTCTTTTAAAAATTTAAGTCGATAAAAAAATATACGAATAATTATTAGATATTTTAACATATGGTAACCAGCTTACACTATGCGAGGGCTTAAAAAACCTCCATAATCATCTTGTAAGGCTTGAGGAAGGTCCCAATGAAAGAGGGTAACAAACGGTTGTATACCTGTAAAATTAGTTAACCCGAAACAATTATCAACTATATATCGTTACCACCATCAACAGCATGAGAAATTAAGATGCAAACTCTAACCATTAGCCAGTAGCTCATTGATGAGGTTGTTGTAATATTTGATTCCTTCTTGGTTTATACCTCCACTAAGCGTTCCTTCTGTGGATAAGAATTTGATTAAGGTGAGTTAATACGGATATACATGTAACTTTAAGTTTGGATGAGAACTCATTAACATTATTATTCAACTTACTTGGGAGTATTCTAGACCAAGAGATAGAGAATCTGTATGCATCCAAATTAATATATTTCATGATCCCAACATCCTCCTACAATATAATCAAATCAACTAATTTTACATTTAAGTGCGCATACATGATACTTATAGTTAATAATTGCATTGAAATAACAAAAAAATTTCCATAGTATTTCTCAATTTAACATATTAATGAGAGAGTGGATCCTCTCCATTGAAAAAAAAATTGGATGGTGTCAATTGTAATTTTTCACCCTTCATTGCACTCTCTCTCATATTTAATTTTGTCTCCACTTATAAAATTAATGGTAAGAGATCACACTATATTTCCTCAAGTGTTGAACAAACTGAAGAAGATCCATTTTCGATTAATGATAACTAATAATTCATCTCAATCTGAATTCCATTTAAAAGTATATTAACCATTGAATTGTTATACATATATACATACCTTGTAGCGGTGATATTGGTCAATGGGAACATCCCCATTGCTTCTGTCCATTATTTTCTCTAATCACCATTGAATAAAACAATGTCTAATTAATATCTATATATATTTTGATGAAGAAAATAAAATAATTATTGGAAGAAAGTAAATAAAACCTGGATATTTGTGAGTGAAGGTATCCCATATACTTGGACCTCTTCCACCTTCATTTGCTGCACCTTCGTACTGCGCATCGTATGTAATAATTAATTAATTAATTAATTGAATGAAGTTGAATTTAAATTGACATACATACATACATACATACATACATACATACATACATACATACATACCTGATATGCAGATGCGGATGTGGCAAATATGAAACCTTCTGGAAAACTGCTCCGATTGAAAGAAGAAGAAGAAGAAGTGAAAACAGTTGCAAAGACCACGCCGATAACAACAACGCTAATAAACCCTTTCACTCTCATCTCAATTGATCTCAATTCAGGATTTGCCTTTTTTCCTATATATATATAACACAACTATTTTTTACTAGCAACTTTTTTTCTTCTACTTTTTGCTGGTAGCAATGACCAATTAATCGTAGTTAAGCATGTAAATATGTAATCATGAGAATTTCTTTTATGTTCTAGAGCAAATTAATACTCTTGTTCTGCATTATTTATTTTGCCAAGCCAATCCGTCGTGGTTATTATCCAAACTAAATCGATAATCAAATTGATTAAATTATTAGGTTATTAGATTATTGATTCAATTAATAAGTTACATATATTGAGTGGATTNNCGATAAAATTAAATTAAATTGATATAACAATTAGTATATACGAACTTTTTATTCTATTGGTGTCTTGTTCTCAATGTCTTCTCTTATTATGTTCTCAAAAACAAACGCAACTTAGGAGAACATGGAACACAGACACACTGGAGCACGGAATACGCACAGAATGATGGAGCACTGAAGAACCTGTTGGTTCACGAGTTTGAATCGAACTAGCCAATTTTGGGTAAATTTGATCCAAACCGTTTAGTTCTGGATGGTTCAATTGCAGATTTGGTTTGCGCTTCCATTTGAATCAGCCAAACCACCAATTTATTAGTTTTGTGATTGAATTAGCTAGTTTGGTTTGCTTCTCGTAATACTACAATTAGTTAATTTTTTTTATTCTAAATTTTAAATTTTAATTTAACTGTATGCGTAAGACGAGATTCAAACTTCTATACAATATATATACTTTTTTTTGGTCTTTCAATATCAGTTACTCGTTTTTTTTTTGTCTTAAAGATGGATGACTAGAGCAAGTGATGATCAGTAGGGATGTGCATGGTCCGGCCCGGCCCGGTCCTGAATACTTTATTTTGGTGTGATTTTACCAGGTCTAGGATCGAGTAAGAGTCTCAAAAATAGACCCAGTCATTATTTCGGGTCGGGTCCGAGCCATGACTCGGGTCCCCCGAACTCGGCCCAGTGGCCCGGTCATCATACACAATTAATATTTTGTGTTATTAGTGATGGATGATGGCTATTCTTATGTGGAATTTAAGTATTGTAAACCTTAATATTTTGTGTTATTAGTTATTATAAGACTATAAGTTAATGTTTTATGTTTAAAATGTATACGATTTCAGACTAATGCATAATAGTGTGTTATTTGTATTGATTTAAATATTTGGTGTTATTAGACAATATTAGTATTGATTATGGTTATGCTTTAATTTTAGAGAAGAGTTGGTTCTTGTTATATTTTTCTAAGTGAATTTTACTATGTCAAATAATGGTTGGAGTTTTGGATATTTTCACATGCTAGCTTATAAGAAGGTATCAAGGTAATGTAATGTTAACGGCCCGATTTTTACCCGATTTTTATCCGATATAATCGTGGCCCGAAAGTGTATAGGTTTCATCGGGTCTAGGGCCAAGTTCGGGTCTAATAAATAGGCCCGGTATATATTTCGGATCGGGTCTGTGTCACATCAAACTACCCATGCACACCAATAAAAGTAGGCTGGATCATTATTCTAGGCAAACGACTAAGCCCAAATCTCTCTAGCCCAATTAGCCATAAAATAGTGTATTAGCTCTGTTATGTTTGCCTTGCTAGGAGGTGCACCGGATTTAAATTCCAGTTGCGGCTGGTTGTTGTTTAAGAACCCATAGTACCCATGATAGTGTGTGTGAGTGTGTTGTGTGGGTGTGTAAAACATGGGTGTAATATCTAGGATTGGGTTGTCCAATCCGTTTGACTAAAAAAAAAAGGACAACCCTGCACTCTAATTAAAAAAAAATAACACCATATTTATGATTATTCATTTCATACTCTGTCCATTGTCCAAAAAAATAATTAATTTCATATGCCAAATTCTATGCCCAGTTTGCTTTCTTCGGAGAAAATGAACCGGCATCTATAGAATAATTACTTAAAAGTTAGAAGTCTTCTGTACATTTTTTTAAATAGCCCTTCCTATCTGATAGAAAAGGATCCCAGGATCCTAAACCGATCTCACTTGGGATCGCATATTCCATTATGTAGTGGACAAACAAAATAAAGGGGGTTGACCCAACAATTTAGAATTCTTATGCATGCATTTCATTATTACTTATTGATTTGGATTTCCAAATTCCAACACATGAAAACAACATAATATCTGTTAGGCATAGTAGTTTGCCAAACATTTCAGCAAAGCACCATTCTTATTCTCTTGTAGAGTCACTTTATATTCTTATAATCTGATTCATGAATTCATCTGAATTTACTCTTTTATAGACCAAGAGACTATATAAACCTCCAGAGATAGGTTATAGAAGGCTATTTTTTAATTTGAAGAAATTCATACACAAAGATTAAAAGGTACAAACTCAAAAGATAACAACTCAATAATAAGAAAGCTGATATTGTTGACACATAATCTAATTAATTCTCTATTAACTCAGTGTCAAGAAATTTCTCATGAGAAGCAAAGACAAAATTTCCTTGGGGGAACATCAGAGGCATGGTCATAACTTCAATGGAAGATCATAAATTCTTTTTCTATCTCAAACTGAAAATAGAGTAAGGGACAAAAATTGATATCATGATATAGAACTACAACCAGCATAACAAACTCTCATATCAATGCTCGAAAAAGGAATTAATCACAGGGAATCAATCAATGGAACCCCTTTCAACCATCCCCAAAGAACAAATACGAAGTAAAATTAAGGTCAAAGAAATAAAACAAGATAATAAAAGTAAAGAGCTCAAAGATTAATGGGCCTCATTCCCTGTTTCGCAATTTCGACGGGTCACATGAGTAGGAAACCTATTGCACCATGTTCTTACTTGCACTGCACACCTGCTTCAGCAGCCCGACGAGGAGTGCTCTTACGCCGGCTTCCATTGTGCCGAAATCCATTGGACTTTTCCAATCCATCCGTGTTCAATTGATTTCCAACACCATTTTCTTCCTCAATCGAGTCTAACTTCTCTTTCACTTGTGTGTTTCGTTTCCTTTTCCTTCCATTCTCCACTACAATGGAACTTTTCATCTCTTTGCCACTAACTATATTGTTGACATTGACATTGTCATCCTCTACTTTTTCAACTTCTTCATCATCAAACTCATCTTTAAGAGGTTTTTGTGGCCTTCCTCTTCTCTTTTGTGTGGGAAGCTTTTCATCCTCACCACTTCCAGCATCTTCATGATTAGTAACATTTAGCTTTTTACCCTTTCCTCTACCTCTACCCATAATCTTAAAATTCTCAGCAAAGATATGATCATACAAACATGGATCTCTGCAAACAAATCAAGCCAAGTTACAAGACTTTTAGTAGAGAACTAGAGATATCAAAGGATTATAAACTCTAACTTCAAATTAAACAGGGTGCACTAGCATATTCTTCCCACCAACACCTGTTTATAATCAAGCATATGTAATATGTATGTACTCACAAAAACAAACACACAAAAAACAATCCTATAAGCCACAGCAGCATAGTGAAATGAAAATCTAAAAGGTTAATCATATTAAAGCTATGACTGAATTTGTGCATAGGCAAAAGAAGCCATAAGAAATATCACTCCCTCCCAAGTCCCAACCATTTCTATAGATGAACAAAGGACTTCTCATTGTTCTTGCACCATTTTATTATTCCATTCATTCACAATAAACAAGTTCTTTGAAACCCTGATTTTTCAGTGACAGAATAGTAAAACCCAAAAGATATTGCAACCACAGATTGGTTTCACATGCAGCAGCTGATAGCTAGGTAACAGAAAGGTATATTCCCAAAAATTGAATCTGGTACTCTTTTAGTAAATAACAGTCAGATTAGGGCACATAAGAACACAGTAAGGGGATTTGGCGATTCAACGAAAAAAGAGCAAATCAAGTGAGAAATAATGCACAACTAAGCTTCTAATCTAAACAAAGTATCATTTGGAAGATCCACAATAAAGCATACAAAGTATTAAATCCAATAACAACAAAACGAGACAAATAAGATGCATAAACCAACGAAAACACTGACCAAAAATGTGGATAACTCGGTTGACATCTCCAGCATAAGACTGAATGAATGGAATCTGCTGCAGCAGAAGAAAACTCTACAACAAGCAACATAAAAAAAAATAGTTAATTTATCTATCTCAATCCATAAAGCAAGTAGATTCAAACAGCGAAAAACGAAAAGCTGAATAAAGAGAGTTAAATAAGGAAAAGAAATGATCTGAATAATGAATGAAGCAGCAAAAAGAATACCGAGCTATATGGTGAAAGAGTGAGATAGGAAAGGATTGAAAGGAGTTGGAAGAGTGTTGATGATGAGAATAAGAATGAAGAAATCGTGAAATGAAACAGAGGCAAAGAAAGTAGGGATAGAATACAAGAGAGAACAAAACTGAAGAAGAAGAAGAAGAAGGCGTGAATGAGAGAGAAAGAGAAAGAGAGATATTTGTCGATTGCCTCTTCACTCTCTACACAGACCTGTATGTAATTTGTAAAAATATTTTATTTATTTTATATCATGGGGTCAATATGGTAATTAACTAGGAAGTGGTGAAAACTGAAAACAGCCTAGATAAACCAATTTGGATTCATTCATTTGCTGTTAGGTTTGAATCTCATCTTGTCTTTTGTGTACACATATTATAATTGGATGTCACACTTGATTTTATAAAATGGTATTATTTTAATTTTAGTATTTAAATAACCAAAAAACGATATCAAAAGTGGTATTTATTAAAAAAAAAATTCACATCTAAAACTACATCATTTATATCTTTTGTATATTGAAAATTGTCTTAAAAACTAATGTAATTACGTTTATAAATTTAAAAACTAAATAAATACAATTAAAATTTTGAAAACTAAATTTAGACTCACGTATAAATTTATAGGATAAATTAAGTATTAACTCTTTAAATTAATTATACTAACAAAATTATCATTTTTAAATAAAATTTAGAGTAATACCCTAAATAGGTTCTCAAAGAATTTACGGTTGAATAGATTTGTCCCCAATAAAATTTAATTAAAATTTTGACCCTGATGTTTTTAGTTATACATCATATACGTTCTCATGGCAGTTTGACCCAGTCAGAACGTCCTATGTGGAGGTTAACGAGCTGACGTGTGACGTGTCAGGTTAACTGCCACGTGTCACCTCCAGGACAATTTGGTTTCCATCCAAACTGGACAAAACGACGTCGTATTGGATCATGAGGCGAACGACGTCGTTTCGTGGAGGATAAATTCGTCCCCACCATGGAAAGCAGAGTTGCGAAACGGCAGCGTTTTAAACGGGGGACCTATCTGCCCGATGATTATGCTTCTATAGGGACCTATTTGTTTGATAACCTAATGTTTGGGGACCTATCTGACCTATAATTGGTGATATTACCTTAAAATATATTCTTTTTTTTTGTTTCATTGAAAACATAAGCTGATGTACTTGCAAAATTCTAATCCTCCCTCTCATGACACTCAAATTGAAGATTCTCTTTTAAATGTCATAAAAAATGTCTAAGACAATCCCAAAATATGCTAATTTTGAATGACTTAAAGTGTATGTTGAAATCTGTATGAAACATCCTCATAATAATTTTGTTAATTCCAGACTCAACATCCTTTTAGACGTCCAAAGCAAACAGTAATCAGGTTCAAGGCTCAGAAGAGTGTTAGTGTTGAGACCATGGCAGCTGCAACCAGTGACACAACATCTAAATTGTTTAAATTTATTCCAACATGGGGATTGAAGTAGTCTACAAAGAAATTATGCTTTTAAAGATTCCAACACCATATTTTGTTACGTTGGAAGAAATAGACTTTTTGTTATTTGGCTTGATTTGGTTTAGTCTATATTGAAGGAAATAAATCTTCTTTTGTGAGATTTGGTTTATGTTGTTACTGAACTTAACTACTTGTGTGGTTGCAATATTTTGATTATTAGTTATGTAACCATTTTGATAAATGGACGAAACAAACCAAAAGTAATGTGGTTTTTTTTTTTATACTATTTTCACCACAATTAATTTTATGCATATCCATTTAAATATAATGAGACATTCAAATCTAACAATTTGATAATCAACACGAATTAAAACTTGCCTAAATAGCCACCACATACATACAAAACACAACTATAACTATCAATGTCCCCAATTATTATACCCCTAAACAAAGTAAAAATAGTATGCTTCTTCACAACTTAGCTATTCTCATTCTTCTTCAATAACAGATTCTCCAATTGCTTCACTCTCTCCTCCAAGCCATCGTTCAACATACGCATTAAGTTATTCAAAATTAGCATACTTTAGGATTGCTTGAGACATTTTTTTGTGGCATGTGAAGGAAAATCTTCAATTTGATTGTCATGAGAGGGAGGATTAAAATTTTGCAAGCTACTAGGTCCAGATACATCAGTCTGTGTTTTCAATGAAACAAAAAAAGAGCAATGAATATATTCGAGGATAATGCCACCAATTATACGTCAGATAGGTCCCCAAACATTAGGTTATCAAATAAATAGGTCCTTATAAAAGCATAATCATCGGACAGATAGGTCCCCTTGAACAGGCAGATAGGTTCCCCATTTAAAACGTTGCCGTTTCTCAACTCTACCTTCCATGGTGGGGATGAATTTGTCGTCTGCAAAACAATATCGTTCGCCTCATGATCCAATACGACGTCGTTTTGTCCAGCTTAGATGGGAACCAAATTATTTTGGATGTGATACGTGGCAGTTAACCTGACACGTCAGTCCATTAACCTCTAGATGTCTTGACCGGATCAAATTATCATGGAAATGTATCTAGTGTATAACTAAAAATATCAAAGTCAAAATTTTGGTTAAATTTTATTAGGACAAATCTATTCAACTGTAAATTCTTTAGGAATCTATTTAAAGTATTTTTTTAAAATTTAAATTCGTAACAAATTAATTTTTTATTTGTTGAGTTTGGAGATAAAAAAAATATAGCAAATAGATAGATCTCTCGTCTCTTTAACTAAGATGTCCCCAACTGTCCCCTAACAACGGTACCCTGTGCCCTAAATCTAACGTCATTCAAATTTGAGACATTCTATCATACTACTAGTACTGCCGCTATGTCACGCCGCTCTAAAAAATTTATTTTGAGTATAATGTAATGTGTTCGCATTATAAGGGCAGAAAAGTATAACAATAACAATAACGTTTCTTTCTTTCATATATTCACTCACTCGATATGACAGTGAGGCCTCATATTATATATTATTATAATTATAATAAATAAAAAAAAAAAAGTGAAAATGACGGTGGTCTCATTCCAAATATGGATAGAAGCTAGAAAGCAATACACGCTAAGCTAAATTGCATGTGTTATGGGTTACAGCTATATAAATAGATACATCTATGTGTTTTAAAGTAGAACATGCAATTATAAGTTGTCTTAACGTGAAAATCATATTTAAAAATTTATTAAATAATTTGATCAGATTGATTAAATTATTATTTAACTATTCTCAACTATTAACTTTTAAATAAACAATGTCGTTAATGACCACTTTTATACACATTTCAATCTCAATTTTCAAACAGATTCCTCAATATTGGGTTAAAAAAACACGTGCGCTTTCCACCGGTTAATGTAAGACGTGTATGCAGTATGCACCACATGATAAATTGTGATTACATGTATTGTATGTACTAGCTCCTTTTTGTGATCAGAGGATTTTCTATTTTTTATTTTTTGCGACTAAATTCAAATAAAGGAGACGGCTACAACATTATTTTTATTAAGAAAGGGACGATCAAATGATATGAAAGTACTGTTTTTGTTCAAAGTTTGGATCAACTACTCTTATTATGTACTTCATAATATGATTTTCATAAATTTTGTATAAAAAAATTTTCAATTAATAATTTTAACATTAAACCTTTATTTATATTATTATAAGATAATAAATAAAAGAAATGTAGCATTTGACTTTTATAGTCCACAAACCTAAAATGAAGCATAGTTGTCCCCCTTTACCATTGCGACCAGTTCTTTGTTTCCCGTTATGGCCTCGCTTCCATTACCATTTACCACATGACATGTTGTGTAGTAACTAATAAGAATCTTCCACCTGTTGGTGTTAAAGGGATGGGTCCTACGTTTAAATTTTCTGGGCTTCTCATGGGCCTGGTTCGGTCCACATACAACTAACTTCAACAAAAAAAAAATAAGAACAATTTTCCAATCCATGAGAAATAGAAATAGCAAATGGGTAGGGTATATTTTTTTTGGTGACAAATGGGTAGGGTATATGTTTCACAAAATATTAATGCTAAAGAGAAAATAATAATTTTGGAAAAGGTAATGTTAGAGAAATTATAATTTAAAGTTATTTTATTTAATTTAATATCTATAATGTACATAATATTTAAAATTATTTATTTATTATATTTAATATTATATATTTATTTTAAAAATAATTAATAAATATAAAATAAGACAATTTTAAACTAATTTAGATTGATTTTTATTATCTCCTAAACATTTTTGTTCCACAAAAACTTACTCGAAGTCACTCTTTCTTTTTTGGATAGCAAAATACATTCAGACACCATTTTGAGAGTTGTCGCCACCACCTCAATTTTGACAACGGCAACACTCCATCTCCTCTCTTCTTCTCCACCAAATTTTCTTTCCTTCTCCTCTTTCTTTTCTTTCTCACACCTACCTACCTTGTTTTTGTCTCCTCAATTTTCTTATATCTTGTTTTCTTGAATTTTTTTTTTCTGTCTTTGGCTTTTAGATCTAAGATAGTCTCTTCGTTTTATAAATGAAAGTTGTTCTTCTTTAAAAAAAAAATGCTTTGTATTTAACTATTTGTGTTTTGTAGTGTTTCATAACTAACAAGTCCTAACTCCTAAGTAATTTAACATCATTTGGTCAAATTAGACATTATAAATCATTAAATAAACAACCATGAAAAATATGTGGCTTAATGCGAAGACTAAAAGTGCCAATCACACTTGGTTCTGTTTGACTTGGCAAGATCACATCACATGCTGGGAAGTAGGAAATACCAAGTTTAGTTCATTGGCCGAATAAATAAGAGTAGGGTTACATCCACTCTTTCGCATATTCTCAAATCTCAAGCCACCATCCATTTAACCTAACCCATCAAAAAAAAAAAAAAAATCACATACATCTAAATCTTAAATATAAGATTAATAGTCAAATTAGTCTCTAAAAGATAAAGTATTTTTTAAAATTCTTCCTAAAAATTTTTTTCAATTAAATTGGTCCTTTAAAGATTAAGAAATAATCATATTTGTCCTTCATTCATTCAATTAATTGGATGTTGACCAAATATGTTTAGAAAAATCTATCAATTTAGTTACCAAATATGTGTCATGTATGCTATCAGTTAACATTTTATATTATCAATCGTTGACAAAAATTATGAGTGAAGTAATTGAAGGATAAATATGATTAATTCTTAATCTTTGAAGGACTAATTTGATTGAAAAAAATATTTCAGAGACGAATTTAAAGAATACCTTATTTGAGAAATAATATTGTTCATGTCCTGGTCCAATATATGGTCCAGACCCAAGTAAGCCAAAAAGACTCAATTCAAAGGTTGGTCTTTACCACCTACCCGACCTCTTTAGAGAGGTCGGATTCCACATAAGCTCCTCCCTAAAGAGATCGGACTCGAATTAAACTGGCAAATAACGTTTATTTGCTGCCCCCTAAAATCTCTCACCCACTTCTAAAAAAGATACCTCAACAACCTTAAGATAAAGGGACGATGGAACTACTCACTGACACATTCAGGTAAAGCTAAGTTTCAAAAGACTCTAAGTCTGCTTACCCCTTTACTAACTTAGGCATTAGAATGTCTTTGCAGGTACCATCCCACCTTCTCCCACTCACACAATTCGAATGGCAGCTCTTAAACGTGAAGTAAGTCGGAGGCCACAATCTTCCAATGTTTGGACCTATCATTCAAACCCAATCTATTTATCTCGGGTTACCTATGTAACAAATATTTATATCATTTTTTGTTTTATTTTTTATACATCTTTATTCTATAATATAAAAAATACAAAAAATAAAAAAGATATTAAAAAAAGCACATATAACGTTCACATAATTCTCAAAGTAAAAAAGATATTGGTATTGGTATGTATAAACTGGCTTGTTAAAGCGGGAACTTTTTAAAGTTGGCTTGTGCTAATCAAATTTTATTTATTTTTTACACATATTTTTCACTATTATGTTGTCATTGAAATACTCATATATTTCTAACTTTTCATCCTAACCTTCACAAATTCTAGCATAATCTTCATCTATTTTTTATTTTTCAACCTAATCTTCACAAATTTTAAAACAAATACATCTCTATCACATATTAGATATGAACTTCTATCTATTTATATTATTTTTGTGTGTGTTGTTTTTGTATTTTTTCAGTAGATCTATGATATTTGTTTGTTTTTTATATGTTCTTTGAAATGTGAAGAGGTTGACTTGGTTTATGAAAACCAATCATAAAATTTTCCTTACATGAACATTAGTCAAAATTATAATAACAATATATATATATATACATATGTAAATATAGATATATAATCATAAAAGTAGTTTATTTGAGATATGTGTCCCATTTTTTATGATCTGTAAAGGTGAGCTAATATATATAGGTGGATAATAGACAGCACTAACATTAGATTACATACAAATTTTATTATTGACTAATGATAACTCTATTTATATTAGTACAGAGAGTAATACATTTATTATAATTTTTTTAAGTTTTAAAATTATTTTACTAAACACAATTATGGTGCTTGTACTTATTAAAAATTTCTTAAAAAATTCCAACATCTAGCTGACAGTGAATTCCAACGAGAGGTTGGAGTTGCTGTTAGTTCAGCAAAACAGGTGGCGGAAATCGCCCTAATGATCGGATAGATAAGATATCCGAGAATAAAAATATAGCAGCAACAAAAGGCAAAAGCATAATAATCGGATACATATCCGAGAACCAAAGATACGGTGGCAACAAAAACATTGGAAAGATTGTTTGTATAAATTTGTGTAAATTTCAATAAGAACGGTGAAGTGATGCTGAGGAGTGTCATCCCGTCAGGATAGTGTATATATACTAAGAAAGAAAAAATAAAGGAAAAGAAAGTTTCAATAAGTTTGCTCGTTACTGAATATTAAATTTATTTTCCCAATTGAGTTTGCATTCTTATTTTCTTAGTAAATAGCATTACCAATCAAAAAAGTTATTCTAATCAATCAACCATAACATTAGAATCCCGTCAAATGTTAATATACACATATAATTTGTGTCATTTATTTATTACATATAGGTAGCTTAGGGCAGAAATTATTTGTTGTGGAAAGACTAATGGTATTTTGGTATGATATTGGCAATTGGGGAGTTTTGTTAAATTGTGGGTCAGATCAACACGCCGGGGTGTGTTAGTAGCGAGCCGTCAGAGTAAGCCAGAAGGTTCGCCGTCGACATGGAAGTTCCCAGGCAACACAGGGAGGGCGTGATGCACAGAGATGGCCACCAGTGTTTCCAGACTGCGACACACACGTAGCGGCTCCATACCAACAAGGGGGCATGCAGGGGGCAGAGATTCCATGCAGTTTTCACAGAAATTTCCGCACGTTTCTAAGGAACTGCAAACCCCTGTTTCAACACGGGGTGGATGTATTGGCAGCTGCTGGCATGCTGAACTCCGGAACCAGACAACGCAGGGTTGAAGCTCTTTGATTTGAGTTCAACCTTTCCTCCAAATCGTTCATTTAGAAACACATAACGGTTTGGGGAGGGAGGAAGAGAGGCATTTCCAAAGAAGAAGGGAGTTACATAAAAAAAGTTATAACTTTGTATTTATTAAAAATGGTTCATAATTATATGGCAACAGAAAAACATATTAGCACGTCCACGTGTTGAAATTGTTCTATTTGAAATTGTTCTATTGACACGTTCACTAATTTGTAAAGACACCAAATACACCCATTTCCAGTAAAAACACCAAAAATGTTTCCATATAGTAAAAAATGAGCCTAGTTTAGGGGGCCCAAATAAATAATAAGTTATTGAACTTGCAATTTGGTGGAAGAAGAATTGGAGTTCTTGCAAGGATTTGGTTCAAGAAGTTGGATCAGTACGAAACCAATGCAGCACACTACTTTGGTTATGCCGCAACAGTTAAATCTTTAACCGGATCTATTGCTCAATCAATAGAGATCCAATGTAAGTTGTTTTATTTGTTCTTTTAAATGCTGCTTGCAAAAACTTTTATCTTGATTTATGTAACATAGTGTGCCTTCAAGAAACAGAATAACGAATGGTTTCAAGGTGTATGAAGTTTCCTCTCTATGTAAACAATTTCATATGTAATGATAAACTCAGATTAATCATCCGTAAGCTTATGGCCTGTTCTTATATTTACTACTACATTTCAACCTCCCTATTTCTCAGTTGTATGAACATTCAATTACAGCTTACTTTAAATATTCAACATTCATCCCGAATCAAGAGAACATTATATAACAACCAATAAACATATACTTTACCCGAATAAATTAAAAAAGAAAAAAGGAAAAAACCCACAAAGCACAAACCTACCCTCATGATGAGCTCTGGCCTAAGCTGAGCGATATTGACCTTAATTTCACAGTACATTTTGGAACACTCTAGGGAAAAATCTTTCATAGCCCTAACGAGCTCTGGCATACGATTCTTGAGACTTGCCAAGGTCTTTTGCCTCACTTGTGGCATTGAGTTGCATAGGCTTCTTCCTCTTCTTCCAGCCTCTTCTTAATTTGTTCAACCAATAACTGCTTCTCTGCAACAGGTTCGTCCGGTCTGGGCCATGACTACCTTCTGCATTTTCAGGATCAAATTCATCTGGTATTTTCTTTTGCATATACTTGTTATGCCAATCTTCGAATTGCTGCGTTTTCCGGGCAAGCTCCTTTCTTGTATCCTCACATTTTCTCTTCAAACCCATCTCGTCTTGTTGCATGTTATAAATAGTATCCATCACAGCAGCAAAGTTGCCTATAGCTGTCTTGGCAAGCTCATCGGGAAGCCTCTCTAGTCGCTCCTGCCATGCATGGAGAAGCCCTTGAATGGGTGGACTCCTAACTCTTGGGGGAGAAGAAACCTTTTCCTTGAAACTGCTTTCGATAGGGATAAGATTTAATTTTAACCAATTGTTTAAGGCCTTTATGTATTTCTTTTGATTGTCAACTAGCATCTCAAAATGTGAATGCCACTGATGCGCGACAACCAACAATTGGCCTGTTCGGTCATGATGGTGTTCACTTGTGTCCTTAGGAGACTGGGAAATGTCCAAGGATTTCAAGCGACATCAATACAGCAGCATGGGTATCTTGCTCATCTGAGTCAGAATCATCCTTCCCATCATCCACACTAGGCATTCCTTTAAAGGATCTATTCCGTGTAATAACTCGCATGACCTTTTCAGAGTGATTAATGTGCCCTGCACAAGAAAAACGAAAATATGATTCAATAAATTCAATAACCCAAAAAGAATCTAGGATGCAGTTTCACTGCTAAATAAGCAATAATCAAATATTGGGCTTCATAATAACGTATCCTATTGGAATCAATTGAGCTTAAAGGTAGTATTCGCTGCACCACCACTACTTCCACCCCTTTTGCTTCTTCTTCTCCTCAAAGACCCTTCATTCTCCAAATCCTTACATTGAATATGAAGATAATCAAGAACAATGATGATATATTCTATGAACACAACAGTTTTATATATAAGATTGGTACAAAGTACAATGCAATGATCAACATAACAGAAAACTAACTGGTAACTAACAATTGTAACTAGCTAACTGATAAATAATGTATTTGTTGTGTGATAATACCTTGTCTTCCTCGTCCTCCTCCATGGTGGGCTTGGGCTTGGCCTCGGGCTTGGGGATCTTCATCTCCGGCATGCTGACAGCGAGCTGCAGGGGAGGGGCGTCGGAGAAGCTGGGATGGGGCGGCGGTGGGAGGTTCTCTAAGGGCTGCGGAGGGAGGAGGTTCAGGGGGCGACACCGCCGGCGTGGGGGAGGTCGTTGAGGTGGGGATTCTGGACCTCGCCGTGGGCAAAGTCGCTGAGGGCGGCGCCGGCGTTCTTGAGGGAGGTGGCGTAGGAGGAGTGTGCGGCGGCGAAGGCGTTGCGGGTGGAAACGGCATCCTTCATGAAGTGCTTGCGGTCTTTGCAGCGTGCCACCGCCTCCTCGTTCTCGATCTTGGATTGGTTGCAATCCATCTTCCTCAATTGAGTGAGTGTGATGAGCTGGAGAGAATAGATAACTGAGTGTGGAGACAAGAAATCAAAGTCAATTAAGATTTGGCGGAGAAACAAACTTACTAGTAACTGATTTTTAGGATGTTAAAATTCAAATCGATTTAAATTAAATTATTTATTTAATTAA
>NC_029792.2:1943942-1944753 GCF_000816755.2 Arachis ipaensis | reverse complement strand
TATAGACTCTATTAGCCAAGATCATAGCACAAAATAGTAAATAGCATTAGTGAGTCAGAAACAAAAATCAGCGTATGGTAAAGCTGACCCATCAACATCTTTCCTACCGCAATCATATAATAATTTGAGAAATAATATTTATATTATTTTTTATACATCTTTATTCTATAATATAAAAAATGCTAAAAGTAAAAAATATACTAAAAAAAAACACATAAAACGTTCGCATAATTCTCAGACTCAAAAAGATATTAGTATTGGCATGCATAAAGTACACTCATTATACGTTTCTAAAGAAAAAAAAAAACACTCTCTAGTTTAACATAACACACGTCTGTTTGAATGCTAAAACAACCATAAGATCAAGTTTAGATGTTTTTTATTCATTTTTGTTATAAAATCTTTTTAATATTATATTTTTTCAAGCTTTTGATATATATATATATAATTTCATTATTGAAATTAAGTTTGATTGATGTAATAGTTAGTTTATTAATCTATTTAAATAAGTATTAAAAATTAAATTTTATTTTCTATATGTAACAACTCATTAACCAACAATAAATAATATTTTATTGTTGACAAGAATAAAAATAAAGTGAAATCAAACCGGAAAAGGCTTTTGGTAGAATGAGGTTGTATAGGTGAGTGGCTAGGTGTAATCAAATAAATTTCATTATTATTTTGTTTATTTTCTTTGTGGGGGAGACTTTCTCTATGAATAACCATATGTAACTTGATTATCTATATCTATATTATTTATAAAATAAATTTAACTAAATAGCATTGGTCACGAATAATATGTTAAAGG
>NC_029792.2:1935714-1943932 GCF_000816755.2 Arachis ipaensis | reverse complement strand
ACCTAAGTACGAAAGAGACATTTGAACACCTTCCATTATACAAAGTAACCAAACTTGCACCATGGTTATTTGAAGTGGACATATATACATGCTTTAAAAATATTGGAAAAATTAAACGTCAACTTACAACAACTTAATTACACCAAGCCTTTGTTCAGATTCTTGCATGGAACGAATTTATCCCTGTTGCATCTTCTACTTCAAGATTTAAGGTAAATCGAAATTAAGTCAAATTATTTCATTACTAAAATAAAATAAAATTCGAATTTTTCAACCTTTTCATACACGATCCCATGTTTCTGCCGTAGAATGTGCTAGTAATTCACCATGATATATAATATATATATATATAACTTGCACATTATGTGCTACTATGGTAATTGTTTAATTATTGGAGTCAATATATATTATTAATTTATTATTATTATTATTATCTGGAGTTTACTAATTGTAGTACTTGATAGCTAAGTTTCTTCGCTGGACAAGTCAAATATATTGATATTAGATGGGAAATAAATAAATAATATTGATAGACTTGCCTGTATACAACAAGGAAGTAAATAATTTCACTTTTTTTAGATGATGTAAATACTAACTAAATTACATTAATTGTAAAATAAAAAAAAAGTAATTCTGATATTCACTTGAATTTAGTCACATTTCAAATATAGTCTAAATCAGCATACTGCATATCCTATTGTATATATGTCACCATAAAAAAATTAGATCATACTGTTGTAACTATTCAAAAGGTATAGAATTCTGTGGATTTGATTTTTTTTTTTGTGTGTGTGTGTGTGTTAAGTTATCATTGGTAACATAAGCAAGCATGACTTCAAATAATCATGTTCTGTTAACAATAACTACAATATTTGATAAATTTGCTTCTAAATTTTTAATATAATAGATACAATATAAATAATTTTGATATTTAATTTAGTAATTGTACAAAATAAAATTGAAATTGCTTTGGACTTAAATCAAATTCTTTGTTTGAAATCACAAAAAATATAAATTAAATTGATTCGCAAAAATTTACATTATAACTAAACCTACATTTTTTTTTATAGAATTTAGTTGAAATTTAAAATATTTGATATGTTAAAATTGTAAAAAGTCATTTTTAATCTTTACAATTGATATAAAAGGAAAAAGTTTGAAAAAAAAAAGGTTCAAAGGGTTTGTAGCTAGAGGTCTAGTGACTATATATAATTATTTATTCCAAGTATAGATACCTAATTATTTTATTAAAATCGATACTGATTTAATTAATTCATGTACGACTCAATTAAACAAATTCTTAATTAGTTCGGATATTTAGTGGTTTGTGAGAAAGTGTAATGTAAACCTCAATAGCACTTGCATCACTAAAGCATTGAAAGCTGCTAGAAAAGTGGTAGAGGAAGATGAAGTTGCCCAGTATGAGTTAGTCTGAAACTATGCTAATGAATTGCTGACAAGTAATCTCGGGTCTACAGTTCAAGGGTAATGCTAGGTAGACAAAAAAAACAGCCAGAACTTGCCTTATTTAGCATTAATTAATTGTCGCAACAATTAATGAATGCTAAATAAGGCAAGTTATGGCTGTTTTTGGCTGATTTTCTTTGGTTACCAAACATTTCCGATAAAAGGACATACTGTTTCAATGTTAACCCGGTGAAAGGACAAGATCTGTGGGAGAAAACATCCTCACATGCCCCCTATCCCACCCCCAATTGAGCCAAAACCTGGCAGGCCTACCAAAAAGAGGAGAAAGGACAAGAGAGAGCAGACAGTTGGGTCAAGCACCAAGATAAAGAGGAAGTATAACCCAATCAAGTGCATGTATTGTGGTGAAGTTGGACACAACAAGAGAAGTTGTGCAAAGAAGAAAAAAGAGGATGTTGAGGAACAAGCTAGACAAATGCAACTTCACCTTGCCCTTGTTAAAGAGCCTGCTCCCCTTACAAATGAGACAAACACCAACAATGAAGTTCAATCACATTCTCCCATCCTCCACCAGTCCAGCCACAACCTGCTGTGGAAGTCAACCAACCAGGAGGAACCCCACCAATGCAAGATACCTAATTGCCTGTTCAAGACCTTCAGGTTACTTGTTGCTTTATGTTCTGGACCTATTGCATTTATTTACTTGAAATCAGGGGGTGGAGCTTAGTTAAGATAAGGGGGGCCATGGCCCTCCCAAACTTTTGTTAAAAAAATTAGTAGTATTCTTTTAGAAAATAAAAAATAGTTCAGTTGGCTCAAATACTTTAATTTACTATGACATAAAATATTAAAGTTCAATCTTCATCTCTTACTTTTATTGCACAATAGTTTTTTAGTTTTAAACATTCAAACCTTGTTGAATTTGGACTGAACTGAGTGTATTTGCATTTCACAGCTCTCTATTCAATAAGCAACACTCCCTCTATCTTTGAATTCAAAGATAAAAAATTAGGCATTTTTTATTTATGTAATTTAATATTATTTTATATTTTATTGTTTATTTAATTTAATTTTTATATGATAAAAAATATTAAAATATTCAATAAGTATTGATATTATTGTATTTGTATAAATTGATATAAAAATTCAATAAATATTATAAATTTTAATATTTGTTCTTCTAATAACTTATTTTTTATATATTTTATAGGTGAAGGAGAACATATAATTTTTACAATAGGAAAAGTATAGGTAGACAATGAAAATACTAAACAATGTGAACAATGGATAGATCGGATGTTCATTTCACTAGGTGTGCGGATGATTATTCTAATATTAAGATTTAGGTGGTTAATTTAGAGGTGTAGTGTGTTTTAATTTGATTGGTGGTTGTTCATATTGTTTAAAAAAATTATTGGTTACCTAGCATTACCCTTTACAATATCAACACCTATGGATAGTTTTTCTACTTTAATGAATCACGAAGAAAGTGAGATACAACCTTCAAAAGTTTAAAGATCTGATAAGTTTGACCTTAATTCTTTAGAATGAGACACTGAAAAACGACTTTAAATTTGGCAATATCACCCAAATTAGAGAGATGAGGTTAGGCGAGCTTATCTTAAATGGGGTCCATATCAAAAACATCTTAACAATTATCTTCTATCTGGCCCCCCCCAAAATTTTATTTCAAGTTCCGCCACTGATGGTTCTGCAACTGGCCTATGCAGGGTGCAAAGAGAGGCAGGCTACCAAATTGCATGTCATCAAAAGCAAGGCAAGATCGAATGCCTCCACCAAATCACATGTGGCCATATCTATTGAGACATTGAAAGGAACAACTTCTGCAACTGCAAAGAAGATGCAAACCTTCATGACATTCGTGCCTACTCCAAGCTTCAAGCGTCCAAGAAAGAAAGTTTAACATGTTTAACTAGGAAATATATTTTGTATGTAGTTACAACTTTGCTTTTTGGGAACATGGCTCTATAAACTAGTTGTGTGTTCAGGATCATTTTAGTTAGACCTATTATGTTTTTTTGGTTTAAGTGAACAATATTGTTTGAACTTATGCTTTGGATTGCTCTGTTAACTTCTGGATCCTTGATCACCTATGTGGTGTGTCTACTAAGACAATATGATATCATTATGATGTTTGTTATGGATTACAATGATCTTGACTATCCTGATGTATACAACTTTTTGGTGAATAAATACTTAGGGTTCAAACATCACCATCATGTATTTTCAGTGAAACCCATCATGCTCAAACAACAAGTTTATGTTAAATTAAACACAATTAAACCATACTTTCATGGCAAAGAATTCGATGGTCCTAGAATGTTTGGACTATTAAATGGTCCCATAACAAAACATATTTTTTAAGTTTTTTAATAACTGCTAAATAGTCCTTATTTAATTTTAATTATAAATTAGTTCTTTATATATTATTTAATTATAAAATCTATTTTTTATTTTATAAATTATTTTTTTATCATTCATCTATCATGTTTATTGAGAATCCAAAACTAAAACAATAATAAATTAAATTTTTCATTAATCGTAATAAATATTTTACAATCTTAATCGATCGTAATTTTATCATTGATCCAATTACATACGTATTGGGTTGGAAAAAATCGTGTTTGTTAAAAATTCAATCGATTGGATGTACAAACCAATCGATTGAAATTCAGGCTTCCCAAACTTCAATCGATTGGAATTTTGCAATGCATGTGAGGTTTTTCTTATTCAATCGATTGGTCATATTACCCAATCGATTGAAATTATCAAAGCAATCTGGGTTTAGTTAATTCAATCGATTGGTTCTGTTACCCCCTCAGTAAATTATTATTTTCAAAAACCCTATTTTTCAACTTTAATTCCCCAAATACTAGTTTTTTTATGCAAAGCAAGTTCGCCGCACTATAATTTTTATATAGAATTTGCCTAACCCGACGAATTTCACTTCAAATTCTAAAAAAAATGGCTAACTCAAGTTCTTAAACTTCACAATAGACAATGACAACCATTATCATCGTCTCTAGAGTACATAGGAGTAAACAATAATATTGGGGAAATAATAGTTTTTTTTTAAATTTATAATTAGAAAAAATCCTAGTTAAATATGTCTTATTCCCGTGTATATGTGTATTTATGGAGACGATGATAATGATTACCATTAATGTTGAAAAAACCATGCTTGTTATCGATGTATTTTTGTGTACTCCTATATACTCTTGTAGACGATGATAATGGCTTAAAAATTTGAGTTTCGTTGGTTTTGAAAAAAATTCGAGTGAAATTCGCTGGAGTTAGGCAAACTCTATAAAAATTATAGAGTTCGGCAAGTCAGGCGAACTCTATAAAAAATATAGAGTGCAGCTAATTCGCCCTAAATAAAAAAAAAATCGTATTTGAAAAATTAAAATTGAAAAATAGAATTTTGGAAAATGATATTTTTTTTAAATGATAAGTAAAAATTAGTGTTATAGGAAGTGTACTGGAATTTTTTTCGTTGGTAAATTTTGAAGATGTCAGGTATATTTACGAACATTGAGATGGATGAGTAATACTATGAGGACGATGACATTAACCAACAAAAAGAGCTGGTATGTGACCAAGATATGATGGATAAACAATATGAATATGAACAAGATTTTGGAGATGAATTCACTGAGAGAATAACAGAACCAATTGATTGAATTAACTAAACCTAAATTGCTTTGATGATTTCAATCGATTGAATAAGAAAAACCCCACATGCCTTGCAAAATTCAATCGATTGAAGTTTGAGAAGCCTGAATTTCAATCGATTGAATTTCTAAAAAACACTATATTTTTTCAACCCAATACGTATGTAACTAGATTAATGATAAGATTATGATCGATTAAGATTGCAAAATATTTATTACAATTAATGGAATATCTAATTTGTTATTGTTTTAGTTTTTATTCTCAATAAACATGATAGATGAATGATAAAATAATAATTTATAAAATAAAAAATAGATTTTATAATTAAATAATATATAAAAGACTAATTTATAATTAAAATTAAATAAAGACTATTTAACAGTTATTAAAAAAACTTAAAAAACATGTTTTGTTATGGGACCATTTAATGGTCCAAACGTTCTGGGACCATCGAATCCGGTACCTACTTTCATTCATAAGTAACATCATCATTACATATAAACTAATTCAATATCAAAACTCTAACAACACCTCAAAACACAACAACATAATACTCCATCTGTGACTTTACTTGGAGATTAATGTGAACAACAGTGATGCACATAAGACAGTAGTCACGACCACTGCAACTGACAGGAACATTATTAACATTTTCATTACTCTAACCTCACCCTCCAAGCTACCCAATCTCCATGACACATTCAGTCTCTATTCATCATAGTCACCACCAACCTCTGCATCAGTTTCCGCCCGTGCTATATACCCATCTTCCTCAACCCACCTAAAGAAGTTGCAGTGACTTCCCTTTTGAATATTAAAAAAAAAAAAAGAAAATTAATTTCAACTACTCAGCAAAATAGACATAGGAATATGGAAAACAAACTTAATTTATCCTAACCTAACTCACCGGGTATCTTGCACAAGTGTGGAACAACCTATCTGAATTCTCTTTTGTGCCGGATTTCTTAATTGTCGTCTTCAACCCACAAAAGTAAGTCTGGTCCTTCATCTTCCTCCTCTGTTGCATGGAAGAGTTCGACTCATGGCTACTGATAGACTGAGACGGCAAGTCACTACTGCGGCTTCCACTCATCATAGCAGCGACTCATCAAACATACATCGTCATCTACTACGAGAATCACACACATTTATGCTTCAAATTGGAGGTTAAATTAGAGTTGTAACATTAGGACTAATTTGAGCTAAATAAGCAAACATATCTTATCAGCATTAACGGTAGCCATGCTGGAGTGTGCCACGCTGGCACTTAATGTTCCAGCTCAGCAAATGTTAGACACATCAGCAACTGAGATGATTGAAAGACAAACTCGATCAGTGTGAGTAACTTTCGGGGACGATTTCGATTAATTTTATCTTTCGGAGACTAAAATGAAAATCAGGGTATTTTTTAGGGACGATTTTGACTACTAACTCATATTCTTATGGATAAAAATAATGATTTACAAAAAAAAACTTGTCTTAACTAATTATATATTATGACATCAACAAAAGTAAATATTTTCAAATCTATTATTAAAAAATTCTATTATTTATAGTAGGTTTCTTTATTCATTGCAATTTCCACACGATCTCATCCAAATTAAACTCTCTATTTAATCCCATATATAATCTTCCAATTTCTAAACCTCTGAAAGAAGGATCGAAGGGAAAAAAAAAAAAAAGCAACACTTTATTTTTTTGTTCGTTCTTCTCTTCCTTCTTCCTTCTTCCTCTACATTCCTAACCCCCTCGGCTTTGCCCTAGATTTTCTCCGCCATCGTAATCCTTCATCGATTGCCTTCGAATTCCTTTGCACGTATCTAGGGTTTCCATGGATTCCGAGGACGATATGCACGACGCCAACGATGTGGAGTCACTCGACGAAGATTTCTACAGTGGCGAGACCGAAGAAGCTCCCATGGATTACAATGACTACGATGACGATGCCGATGACTACTTCGACGATGCTGATGATTCTGATAGGATTGAGTCTCGCCGCCCTGAGGTATAACTCTACTCTTTACTTCTCAATTTCGTGATTTTTTGTACTCCTCATTGTGTTGTTGAGCTGGGAATGTTGCTCTTTTGTTTTCACTATGAGCTCGATTGAGTTAATTGGACTTGTGAGTTGGATGATTTGACTGCACTCAAGTGTGGATGTAGAAGAAAGAGATAAAGGACTGATTTTGAAGCTTTAAACAATTATTATTATTATTGGTACTAATTTGGTTTACTTTAGTTGGAAAAATTTTGGAATTATATCAGTGGAAGTGTTGGTTGGTCAGAAGTTTTTGTTCTCACTTGATCTTGATAGTACAGAGTAGTAAGTAATCGTTTACTGAAAGTGAAACAAGTTGATATGTTGAAAGGAAGTTGGTGTAAATGGTGAAGATGGTTTCTTTGTTCCCTTCTCTAATTTACGGTTCCCCGTCTGGATTCCAGCAAAATTTTACCATATTGAAGGAATCGGATATTCAGCAAAGGCAGGAAGATGACATCACTAGAGTGGCAACCGTTCTTTCAATATCACGAGTTGCTGCGAGTATCCTGCTTCGTCATTACAATTGGTAAATATCTTTTCCTATTGGTCATGTGCAATCTAGTTTGATGACTCTATCATGTACTAAACGAGAGATGTGCTGGTGTTGCAGGAGTGTTAGTAAAGTGCACGATGCCTGGTTTGCTGACGAAGATCGAGTCCGTAAAACAGTTGGTTTGTTGGAGAAGCCAGTTGTCCAGCATCCTAATCCTAGAGAGGTGAGATAGTGTATGATTCCAAAGTATGTCATTAATGTAGCTGGTTTTTTTTTTCGTTTATTTTTCATTTTTTTCTGCTGCTTGATCTTGATTTATATTTTACTTTCGTTACTTATTGTTGTTTCTCCTCTGCTCAGATAACTTGTGGCATCTGTTTTGAAACGTATCCTCGTACTAAGATTCAAACTGCTACTTGTGGCCATCCTTATTGTTTTTCTTGCTGGGCAGGTATTGCTTATGTGCTATGATTGCTGTCCTTCTGTTATTGTGATTACAGATACAGTCTATATAAGATAATGAAATTATACATTTGGGATGTTATTATTGGACATATGCA
>NC_029792.2:1932378-1935426 GCF_000816755.2 Arachis ipaensis | reverse complement strand
TTTTTTTCCTTCCAGATGTATCCTCCTCTTTCCTTCTTTTCTTTTTTTTAAAACCACATTCTTCTGTCTTTCTGATGTTCTAGGATATATTAGCACATCTATTAATGATGGTCCTGGATGTTTGATGCTGAGATGTCCCGATCCCACTTGTGGCGCTGCTGTTGATCAAGGCATGATTAATCTCTTAGCACCTGATGAAGATAAAGAAAAGTATGCCCGTTACCTTCTTAGGTCATATATTGAAGACAATAAGAAGGTATGCTGTAGTTATTGTATTTTGATGTTGACTGATAGTAAACAAATGGCATTGTGTTACCCAAAGTATTTTTACCCGACTAGATATGGATATGAATGAATCTTCATTAGTTATCAGCATATCACATATGATGATATCATGCTCTTCGTATAAACATTATTGTTGGTAGTAATAGACTTAGTTGTTGTTTCTGTCTCATTTGTCTTACTGCCAAAATAATCCCATTACTTGTCTTTGCTTTGTCTAGACCAAGTGGTGTCCTGCTCCAGGCTGTGAATATGCTGTCAATTTTGACGCTGGCAGTGGAAATTATGATGTATCTTGCCTCTGTTCATATAGCTTTTGCTGGAATGTAAGTAGTCTATGGATTTCTTCAGGTTTTTTTGGCTTTGCATTTGAGAACACTCGTTTCTGCTGATCGATAAGATGTGTTTTTGGATATGCAGTGCACAGAGGAGGCTCATCGTCCAGTTGATTGTGGCACTGTGTCAAAGTGGATTCTGAAAAATAGTGCAGAATCTGAAAACATGAACTGGTATGGAAACATTATATTTTGATATCTCTAGATATAGTTTTCCTGCCTAGATTGCTTTGGGATAAGTTACCAGTTTACCATTTGAGATCTTGAGCTAGCTATTCACTTAATGACATTCAGGATACTTGCTAACTCAAAGCCATGTCCGAAGTGCAAGCGACCAATTGAAAAAAATCAAGGGTGCATGCACATGACGTGTACTCCACCTTGTAAATTTGAATTTTGCTGGTATGTTCTGTTTTTAGTATATTCCATTATCAATTGTCAATTGTCATTGTTGTTGTTGTTTTTTTTTTCATCTTTTATGTGTCTTTATTTTCAAATGCTTCAAGCTTATGTGGGTGCTCACTGAGTCTTATGATATATTATCTTAGGCTATGCCTCGGTGCATGGTCAGATCATGGTGAAAGGACTGGGGGTTTTTATGCTTGCAATCGATATGAGGCAGCAAAACAAGAGGGAGTGGTA
Source organism: Arachis ipaensis (assembly GCF_000816755.2). Classification (NCBI taxonomy): domain Eukaryota; kingdom Viridiplantae; phylum Streptophyta; class Magnoliopsida; order Fabales; family Fabaceae; genus Arachis; species Arachis ipaensis. The sequence continues at coordinate 1,934,167 of NC_029792.2, read as the reverse complement.
AGGGGCACAGAAAGACTATTGTTGCACATTCTTCGCCTCAATTATATTTCAAATAATATCTGCTGATGATCTAAATTTTGTTCCATGTAGTATGATGAAACTGAAAGAAGAAGAGAAATGGCAAAGAATTCATTGGAGAGGTACACGCATTATTATGAGCGATGGGCCAGCAATCAATCCGTACGCACTACTTTATACTTATCAGTATTCTAGGAAAATGTTTTCTTCACATATCTAAATTCATTGATCAGTTTTATATTTGGCTAGTATTCTTATTATGATATATGCTTTATGATTAATTTTCTTTCTATGGCAGTCGAGGCAAAAAGCTCTTGCAGATCTACACCAGATGCAAACTGTTCATGTATGTTACATAACATTTGCTCTATTTTGCATTAGCTTGTATCTGTCTTTTGCAACTCTTTCAGAAAGAATGTTATATAAGATTGCACATTTTTCTTTTTAGTAGTACATGTTGCTGCTTTTGTAGTCCATTGATTATTTCAGTGTCAAGAGTCTGTTTACCTTAGAAGCTCTTAAACTGCTGCTCTAGAATCTTCATTCTTCTAAGTAGAGCTTAATATGGGGTTGCCAGGATCGTAAAATCACCATGTAATCCTTGTGTTTTTTGGCAGATTGAAAAGCTTAGTGACACACAATGCCAGCCCGAGTCACAGCTTAAGTTCATAACTGAGGCCTGGCTACAGGTAAGTAAGTGTTATAGTTTGCTTGCCATTTTTTACTGTTGTGAAAAGGCAGTTTCCTAATCCCTATTTCATGTTTACAGATAGTTGAATGCCGACGGGTGCTGAAGTGGACATATGCATATGGATATTACTTGCCTGAGCATGAACATGCTAAAAAACAGTTTTTTGAGTACTTGCAAGGTTTTATTCTCAACCTGAATTTATTAGGAGCATCTTGCATTTGAAGTGGTTCCTGCAAGTTTGATTTTCCAGTCCATTTTTTCACCAGGTGAGGCAGAATCTGGTTTGGAGCGACTTCATCAATGTGCTGAAAAGGAACTACAGTTGTTCCTTAATACTGATGGCCCATCTAAAGAATTCAATGACTTCCGCACAAAACTAGCTGGATTAACCAGGTAGATATTGCTTGTGTTTTTGTTGATCATTTGCTTTGTTGCCTGTTTTTATTAACGAGTTTTTCAGGTTATGATCATCTAACCTATTTTGTTTTGGCAGTGTAACTAGAAACTACTTTGAGAATTTGGTTAGGGCTTTAGAGAATGGTTTATCTGATGTGGATAGTAATGGAGCTGCTTCAAGCAAAGCGACAAGCTCTAAAAATGCCGCAGGGAGCAGCAAGGGGAGAGGTGGAAGAGGAAAGGGAACTCTTCGGGCGAGCATGGCTAGTAGTAGAATGACCGACGATAATCATTGGTCCTGTGAGCAATGTACCTATGCAAATGCGAAATCTGCCACCACGTGCCAGATCTGCAACCAACAGCGCCGATGAAAATTCCGGCCCGCCTTTAGAAACCCCTGTACATCTTGTAGACAAGGCCAAGGCACCAATTTACTTCTCCTAGTTATCATATGGTGGATGCATTTTGCAAGTCTATTTAATGTGAACAGGATGCTGGGGGGTGTCACTCAAAAAAAGATTCCTCCATTCACTCCTAATTTGAATACCTACCAATTTGATGTATATAGTGTCTTTATCCTAAAATTCACGTATGGCCTTATGGCGTTTATGCTACAGGCTTATGTAACTGAATATATACAACACATGATAAACACAAATGTGCTTGTTTGTGTGTTGATTTCCT
>NC_029792.2:1930479-1932300 GCF_000816755.2 Arachis ipaensis | reverse complement strand
AGCAAATCATCTGATATTGCTTCTATAAGATACATTCAGGTATGTAAAAATTCAGGGCTGGTTGTTTTTTTAAGAAATCATGACGAATAAAGGACCATTTTGAAAGGAACATCATACCAACATAGCCTTACATTTATATCACCTGTGAACTTTTATAGTTTACATTGAGAATTTGGCACAGTTCTGTTGCATTTTGTGCTGTGCGCGTTAAATTCTATTTCTATGATACTAAAAGTTTCAAGGCACTAATATTCACTGCAAACAAACAAGATTGTTGCTCCAGTTAATAGTGTCAATATGTTTGGCTCTATAGGACTTTGGCCCTATTTTTATAGGGCCAGAAGAATAAAAAGTCCTATAACTAATAGGGTCAAATTTTTAAAAGGTTTTTAGGTCCAAAAGCCCTCATGGACCAAAAGCTTTAGGGTCACCTAATCCTCTTTTTTTTTCTTTTTTTTTCATGGCCATTATTTTCTCTTATTGTTTCAATTTTATTACAAAACGGATCTAAAAAAAAGTAACAATAATAGTAGGGATTGATTTTTGTTTATTTGCAACAATAAATCAAAATTACATATGGAGTTATATACATACACCTGGGGTTTGTCTGGAAAAATGTCTATCTATGATGAGTAGGGTATATTTAAGAAAACACAATGAAAAATAACCACAAAATACACACGACCAATTAAATATCGAAAGAAATATCTGGTCCGATATATATAAATTATATGGTATATATATAATGTGGACAATGTTCATCTTATTATACTTAAGGTGTACATAGTCATCGATAGCAATACTCCAATAATGTTTATATCTTTTGGACCACGTTTATTAATAATTTAATATGTATCATTCATGGCCATCTTATTTCTTCTAAACATGTGGATTCTTGCACCTTTGGGGTGTATGCTGCTTGTATTCTTTCATGTTATTAATCAATCAAAAAAATATTGTTGGGGCTTTTAAATATAAAAAAAAATTAATAAGAGAAAAATATGATTTGGGACTTTTAAACATGTTATCAATCCCACCTAATCCTCTTTTTAAATATAGCCTAAAAAAATATTGTTGAATGAGTAATTTGTATGTAAAATCCTTGTAAATAAGAATGTAAATTATTTACTAATCATATAGTATGTTTTTTTTTATTTTCTTTTTGTGTCAGTCATATTTAACAGTAAGGAGAATACAAATGGATTAACACTTTTAGTCTAAAAAAAAGATAATTAATCAATTAATGACAAAACTGAAATTATGGAACCAGCAAAATTTTCTTTAGCACCATTTATTATATCTTTTCATTTCCTCAGAAACTGAACAACTTATAAAATAAATAAATAAATGAGCATAAACTTACTGAGCCAGGGGTGAAGGACTGCCAAACACTCAATTTATCATTTTTGCATCAAGGGTCTAAGGTGAGAATCAGCAGTCAAGAAAAGGTTTTTGACCAAAACAGCCTCTTTGGATTCATCTCCAAGCTTTAGTTTTGGAGTTTTTAGGGCTTGTAGGGCTAACCTATTTTAATTTTTGTTGGGAGGGCTTAATAAGAGTTAGGGCTTATAAAATATGATTTTGTAATTTTGGAGGGTTAGGGCCAGTCCTAAAAGTTTGGGTTCAATTGACACCTATAACTCCATAGCTCACACGGCATTCCGCTCCCTTCCCATCTCAAAGGTCTCGGGTTTGAGTCTTACAAGCTGCAACCGAGAAGAAAAAAAATTGGTAAATATGTGAGAAATATGTGGGTATGTATTGTGTACCTAGAATTGGGAATTGTCCAATTCACCGACAAAAAAAAAAAAAAAAGCTCCC
>NC_029792.2:1928484-1930370 GCF_000816755.2 Arachis ipaensis | reverse complement strand
AGTTGGGCTCAACCTTATTTAATTAACATTCATGATTATACGTTATGTTAACAGCATGTCTGGATTCCGAAAATTCTTAAAGTGGACCAAGTCTCTATGTCCACTCCCATTCTTAGCTAACTCCACAAAATCAAATACATAAAGCAATATAATATAATACAAAGGTAAAGATTATGTATGCAATTCGTCTTGTGCATCCATCAATCCATTGATCAGTTGGCCAGAGATAAACCCTTAAATCAAGATAGATTAGTCCTTAGACTTGGAGGATACCATGGGCAACAAAAAAAGAGTTTATGTATGCAATCAAATAACCTCTAGAGTAAGTTTTCAGAATCAATAGTGATAGCGATGGAGGTCAAACCTCAAAATCTTTACATACAATGATCAATGTTCTGTTCCAAAGCACAATTCAAAATTGGATACATAGAGTATAAACAATCAACATACACAAAAAAAGAAAAGAAAACAAATAAAAAGGAAAAAGATAAAAAAAGATTTATGATGTGAATGGAAGCTAAGAGTCTCAAGTCTCAAATGTTGTTAAGACGGTTGTTTGAAGCGGGAAGTTGTAGTTATCTTGGTACAACCAAGCGCCACCATGGTTTGTCCATTGAGATTCAAGTGCTATGAGAGCCACATACAAAATCGCCACTACTGAGATCGCCACACACAGATACATCTGTTCTGTGAAACTCGCCGTACTACTACTCATCATCATCACCTTCACTATGTTAAGGATAGAATTATAAGAACATATATATAGTAGTGATGTGAGAGAGAAGGTGCTCAATTCAATGGATTTATAAATGTGAGACAGTGATGATGATGAAGTGAGGCGGTTAGAGACTGTTTTGGGGAGAAGCAACAATGCGCCAAATCCACTGAATTCTCTCTGACCCCCTTTTTGTCACGTGCGCCAACTTGCACATCCAACTTGGCCACTGGCTACTGCAAATGCCAAATAAATTATTGAATATACCGATTTGTATAATATATGTATTTAATTTATTAAAAAGTATTAGTCCTTAATATTTTATATATAATATTTTTGCAATCTATATTTATATAAATTTTAACCAATTATGGGAAGCCATTAGTGCCAAAGTGGTTTATTTACATGACCAACATTTTTACAATAACACATTTAGCAGCTGTTGGAGTGGTAAGTACTAAGTAGCTACACTGCAGCAATATTCTATTTAGTTTGCTACTTTTTGTGATTAATTAAGATACAAATAAGAGAACTAACATAACTATGGTAGTACCCAGATTAATTTTGAGGCCACTAAGTACAGCTATTGGAACTGCTGTAGCAGCAAATGCTTCCCTTCTTTGGTGACATAAACTCTCGTATTGGAGCTTTTGGTCTTATGCCACTTGATTTCATTCTACCGCCGGTCTTCTTCAACTCGACGTTTTGGCCATCCAACACAATTTTGTCACGGTAGGGACTAAATTGAAAAAAAAAATAATATATAGAGGCCAATTAAAAAAAAAATATAGAAACTTAATTAAAAATTCGATAAAACTATAAGAATCTGCAGAATAGTTAAACCTTTTTTTTGCAGGCTTTTCTCTTGGATTCTAACAGATTGATAACTTTTAACGACCTTTAACATATAGCCTCGGTTAAATCCTAACTGATAATGAAACTTTAAAAGTGTGACATTATGGTACCTGTCTAAGACTCTCAGTCAACTCATAAGGGATAAGCTTCCACAATTCTTGTACTTTGATGCCATCTTTAGTATATCAAGTTTTAAATATAAGAGATTTATAAAAATACATAATATAAAACTTAAATTGATATTAAAAAAAGAAAAACTTAATTATTAAGGATTTTTTTCTATAATAAAATAAAAAAATTCCAAATAAATTATCCG
>NC_029792.2:1924784-1928274 GCF_000816755.2 Arachis ipaensis | reverse complement strand
TTAGAATGTTTTTTTTTTTTTTTACCTTTCAATACACTTTGTTATATTTCACTGACTGTTATTATTTTTTTACCTTTAACACCATGAATTTCATTACATCTATCATTACAAATTTCATTTAGTTATACTGTAGTTACTACGTTCACGTATAGTTTTTACTTATATTTTTTTTTCTCTTTAATTTACTTATCCAATTAATACTCTCATTATTCTTTTACCTTTTTAATTTGTCCCAAACATTTTCACGTATAACTATTTGGGCCTAAACACCGTTAAGATCTACGATAGGGAATTAAGCGCGTAGTTTTATCCTATAACCAACATTATCTAAAAGAAGGCCTTGTGGTTGTTGATGTTGTATTATTTATTACACTGTGATCTTACTTGCATTTTTCCTGCATTGTAATTTCTTTAAATGTGTCCTAATCTAAGCATTTTTACTGCATTATTAACGTTAGAAGTTTTAAATTAAGGAAAGAAAAATGTGAACAACATGCCACAACAGTCCCCTTTGCACCATGTCTATTGTTAACAATTTAACATTTTATCTAAATTATTTTTATACTCAATTGTTATTTTTATAGCAGTCCCCTTTCCAATTATTTCTTTCCAATTAGCTAGGTTATTTACTCGAGTTTTTTGAATATAATTGTTATATAAATTATTTTTTTAATAGTGAGAGTACATAAAAAGNTAAATGATATAATCATTTATGCAATCATGACGAAATTATTCAGAGAATACTCTTAATCAAACAATATATAAAGTTACTAAAGTTTGGTGTCCAACATTTTTAGACTTGATGTCCAACTTCGCCACACATCTTCATAAATATTGGATTGGGTGAGAAGAATAGTTGAAAAATTAATAATGGCAACTATTAATAATCTTCACGATGCATCTTCATCGTTTTTCTCGGTGTTCTTTTCTTTTTCTTTCACAAAATTCATCATAAGAAGCTAAAAGAGAAGTTACAAAAAAGGTTATAAAGTTAGTGACATGGTTCTATACAACACGACAAAAGTAAATTAAGGATCGATGAAGGTGTCACCAAAAGCCACTCTATCAGAACCAACCAGTGTGATGTTCAGCCACCAAGTTGCAGAATCATCTCTTGAGCCACACAATTTCCGGTCGTAGACAGAATCTCAAAGTATCTCTCTGCATGTAAGTTGTAAGAAAGCATGTAAATAAATGAAATATGAGAAGAACATGAAAGAATGACACACATGAACAAGTGCACATAAATTATTATTTATTTGTACATCATATATATGAAATCTATCTGAGTTTGGGCTGTCAAATTCGGCTTTTGATATATAACCAGAAATAAGAGTACATCGGAGTACATAAGAATATAAAAAAATAAGCTGTATTTATAGAGTTCTATCGATGAAGGTGCCACCAAAAGCCACTCTATCAAAATCAACTAGTGTGATGTTTAGCATTAAGCTGCAGAACCATTCTCTTGAGCCACACAAATTTTCAGTCATGGATAGAATTTCAAAGTATCCCTGTATGCAGATCATAGAAAAGCACGGAAATTATTATTTGTTTGTACATCATATATATGAGATCTATCTAAGTTTGGGCTGCCAAATTCAGCTTTTGATATATGATCAGATGCTGAGATTATACAGATAGAGCGATTGATTACTTTCCATACCGTCACATCTTGCACTAAAATTTAAAAAAAAAATAATTCTTAATTCATAATTAACATGTATAATATAATAAAAATTTTAAATGTGTGTATGATGGTACCTCTCCAACATATACACAGGATTTTTTTTTTTAATAAAAAAATCATTTTCTCAAACACATAATTTAGACTTTAAATTTCAAAATACCATTATTAAATATAGTTTATTTCTAAGTACTCTCATGTACTCTCGTATACTCTTATGTATGATAATAATTTGTTAGAATCACAGGAATGGTTGTTTTAGTTTTTAATCGATCAATAAAACAATTAATTTAATGATTCAAAAATTTAATCAAAATTCAACCAATAGTTTAATTAAATATAAAATTAAATTCAAAAAATAACAAGTTCACGTAATAAAGTGTCATTAAAAATTTACAAATAGTTTCAAATATCAACATTTATAACCAACAAAAATTAAAATGCCTAAAAAGTAATGTTCTACCATGATGATTCTAACTCCATAAAAGTTATTAAAACAAAAAAAAAGAAAATAACAACAGCATAAAAAATGAAATTCTACACTATAGCATCATCAACTCAAATTTAGAAAAATCAACAACAGATTCAAAAACTCAAAAATAAATATTAATCTTACAATATTTAAAAAAATTACTTAAAAAGGACTAAAAAAATTCAATTAACGAACTTGAGACAACAAAAACTTAAAAAATAAAAAAGAATCCAATTTGAGTTTAATGTCCATAAAATAAACTTAGAATCCAACATTCATATAATTAGCTCAGAATTCATACAATTAATTTGAAAATCAGAATACATAAAACAACAAACATCAAAATTAACAAAAAAAAAAAAGCAACCGAAGTAGGAGATGAGTGCATCAACTCAAAATAATAAAAAAAATCGACAACAAGTACAATTTAAAATTGGATACATAGAGTATAGACAACCAACGTACACAAAAAAAGAAAAGAAAATAAATAAAAAGAAAAAAAATAAAGATTTATGATGTGAATGGAAGGGTCTCAAGTCTCAAGTCTCAAATGTTGTTAAGACAGTTGTTTGAAGCCGGAAGTTGTAGTTATCTTGGTGCAACCAAGCGCCACCATGGTTTGTCCATTGAGATTCAAGTGCTATGAGAGATACATACAAAATCGCCACTACTGAGATCGCCACACACAGATACATCTGTTCCGTGAAACTCGCCGTACTACTCATCATCATCACCATCACTATGTTACTATTATTGTACGAAGGGGAATGAACACAAGCATAGATTTGTAAGAAGATATATATAGTAATGATGTGAGAGAGAAGGTGCTGAATTCAATGGATTTATAAATGTGAGACAGTGATGATGATGAAGTGAGGCGGTTAGAGACTGTTTTGAGGAGAAAGAAGGAAGAATGCGCCAAATCCACTGAACTCTCTCTCTCTGACACTTTTTGTCACGTGCGCCAACTTGCACATCCAACTTGTCCACTTGCTACTGCAACATGCCAACATCTATGCTCTAAATCATTGAATATCTCCACTCAATATTATTATATGTATTAAATTTATTTAAAAATTTAATACACTAATCAAGTAAATGATATACTATATTTTTATTAGAAAAATAATAATATCACTTTATTTTAATTAATAATATTATATAATTAATAAAATTTATTATTTTTAGTCAATATTTAGTTAATATTAAATATTAAAAATGAATAAATTTTAAATTTTTAAAATTTTAAATTCTAATAGTATAAAAATAAAATATTAATTAATAATATTTAAAAAAATATTGGTCTCTTAGCATTTTATATATGATTTTTT
>NC_029792.2:1922771-1923744 GCF_000816755.2 Arachis ipaensis | reverse complement strand
GGGTAAATTATAAAAAATATATTTGAATAATTTTGTTATTCATAAAAATATATTCAAATTTTATTATTGACAAAAATATTTTCAAATAATTTAAAAACGCGACAAAAATATCTAATATTAAATATGTATTTTCAAAAAATACTTTAAAATTTGACTTTTGATTCAATTTTTTGCAAACATAATTAGAAAAATAAGATATTTTTATGGTTAAAATTTGATAATTTTTTGCTAATTATATAATTTTTTTGTCATTTTTTGTCAACAACTAATAATATTTTAAAAAAAATAGAGAACAAATTTTTATCTGTGTATATTTTTTAAATAATTATCTAAATATTTCTATAAAATTTTCAACCAAATACACAAGTAGTTTGTCAAATATAAAAAATGTTTGTCATTTATGAAAAAAAATATTTTTTTAAAATATTTTTGTTATATTTTAAAATTATTTGAAGATATTTTTGTCGATAACAAAATTCAGTAGTATTTTTATCAACAAATAAATTATTCGAGTGTATTTTTAATAGTTTACACTATCTAATTAGTATCTAAATGAATATTATTTTTCCTTTATACAGTAATTAATTGATAAAGTAATGCTAAAATATAGTAAGTCAAAGTTTTTTATTTAATTTAATATTTATAATTTTGTATGTAGCACTTATAATGATACATTTATTACATCTAATATTATATATTTATTCAAACAATACCTAATAAATACAAAAAAAAAGGAGCTTCTAAACTTTGATCCCGAAACATTTTCCAATTACATATGTATGTTCATGCATGCAAATTGCAATGAAATGCAAGCACCAAGCAACATACAACACACCATGTGTTGCATGTGCATGTGGCTGCATGTCTTGTCATACACACAATTTTTATGGATAACATATTAAAATATATAAGGAATGAGGAGGATTCTCTTTTTTATTTTAATGAAATTCGAAGTTTATTTAACCGTTAACCG
>NC_029792.2:1908301-1919912 GCF_000816755.2 Arachis ipaensis | reverse complement strand
TTTTTTTTTAAAAGAACTTATAGACTTTTATTAATAGCAGCTTATAAATAAATTATTTTGTGTTTAGATTTTTAATTATAAAAGTACTTATTTTAAAGTTGTAGCGTTTTGAATAAATAACTCAAAAATTTGTTATAACTAATTATAAAAATAATAGTAAGCTATATAAAAATAATATCACATATGAAAAAAATAAAATTAAAACTGAGATTTCATATGAAATCTCAAATACTTTATCTTAAATACACATTTAATCTCATATAAAACTTGTTATTGTGTGAAATTTCATATCACACACAATCTTAAATACAAATTTAATAATAAAAATAGAGTGATAAAATAATAAAAAAAAGTACCTGAAAGAAATATATGAAGTAGGTGATTCAAATTGAACATTGTTTTAAAATGGTATTGGAAGGTTAATACTTTCCGCAGATGAATCGTTATGTGAAAATGGTGGTGGCGGGCTAATACTTCTAGCAGATGGAACATTGAGTGAAAATGATGGAATGCTTCTAAGAGATGGAACCTTGCGTAAAAATGGTAGTGGATGGCCAGTATTTTCAGCAGAAACAGGAAACATTTTCACAGAGCAAAAAATAAAAGTAATTTTTTTTTGTTTTAAAGTCAATTTTTCTAGAGAAATGGTAGAATGACTTATCGAGAATGGGAAGTCATATGTTTCTGCTTCTTCAAAAAGTTGTGAATTAATTTCTCGGGAAGTTAAAAGCTTTTTTTTAAATGGTGCCAAACACTCGTATTGTGACTTTTCATAATTCAAAAGTAAAAAAAAAAGTAGCTTCTGCTGTTTCCCAAACGGGCTCAAATAGGTTATTGACTTTTTTGTCTGCGGACATTTTAAATTCTCAATGATTTGAAAATACATTTAAGTCTCTGACCTTCTTAAAACCTGGACACATCAATCCTTCTGTTCATTTGGGTCTGGCAGACCCAACGAAAAAATCAAACATGGCTTCCGTTGTACCGAGCTGGCCAATATATGACCAGATTTTGAGAAAATCAGGGACTTAAATGTAGTTTCAAGTCCTCAAAGATATAAATGTCCGCAGACCAAAAGATCAATAACCTATTTGTCCTTTTTTTAAAGATAAAATTATGTGCAGGATTTCAATTGAGGAAAAGACACCCTGATAAAGACACTATCATCGTTAATCACTGGAAGAGAGGAAGTAGGGTTGGAATTGCATGGCTTCTCAAACCTTAACCTCTTTTCGAAGTTGATCTTCTGCGCATAGCATGGTGCTATTTTGCTTCCATGGTGAGAGGCTAATTTTACGAACTTCAGGAACAAAAAAAACCTTGGTCATAGATTCTGAGGCTACGTCTATTTTAAAGCATATTGTTTTTTTTTTTCAATTGAGCTGTTTGTGTAGTGGGTTGAAAGGTGATCATGGTAAATTTATTTAGGTTCCACAAGAATGCAATTCTTTTTTTGTTGAACAGACTAAGACAGACGTGGAACATTAAAAAATTCCAAGAATGAGGAGAAATATTTCATCTCTGAAGTCAAGAACGAAAGTTTTAGAGTGGAAGCTGAATTGAAGGTCATTGCTACATTAGGGCTCGTTAGGTGGGTTGGCTTTGTTATTTGTTGTTGCAGAAATATTTTAAAATAAGGCAACCGTGTGTAATTTCCTTAAATTTTGGTTGAACAATATGTTGGAGTTTGGCTGAAGTATGCTAATTTGGTTTAGGATTTATCGAAAATTTTGGTATTTTAAGTCTGTGCTTAGAGTTAGATGGGTGAATTAGGTTAGGATTTATTGTTTAGATAGGTTCCTATTTCAGTTAAGCTAAATTGGATTTCAGGTATGTATGGATGATAATTATGTAACGATAGTTGATTTAAAATAAGTTCAGAATTTTAGTTTGATAATTAGATGGGTTCTATTATTTTGTTTTGCATAACTTTCTGTTAGAGTAAAGTATCGTTTTTGTTCCTAATATTTAGGTAAGTTCTATTCGTGTCCTTAACGTTTAAATCGTCCTATTTGTATCCCTAACGTTTATAAAAGTGATTCAATATTATTCTGCTGTCAATTATACTAATAAATCAAATTGTATTTTTCAATTATTCTCATTTGAATGTATTTATTCTCAATTAGATCTCACTTGGATGTGTTTGATTTCAATATTGTACCCACTATTTATATTTAGGTTCAATTATGTCCCTAGAAAAGTGAATTATGTAAATATTGCAGGGATTAGTTTCAACTTTTGATGAGCTATTTTTCAGAGTGTATCATCGATTCTATCATAGACATTTGTATTCTAACTTCAAAAAGAGATTTTCAAAATTCAAACTAAAGCTCATGATGTGTAATTGACGGCAAGATAATATTAAATCACGTTTACAAATGTTAGGGATACAATAGGACGATTTAAATGTTAGGGACATAAATAGGACTTACCGACTTACCCTAAATATTGGGAACAAAAAACGATATTTTACTCATTTCCTAATGAACAATTTCATAATAAAATCATAAACAACATACTAAATAACATCAACATGGTAAATATCAAAACAACATACTAAATCAACATGTATTCCACAAAATACTAAATTCTAAAAAGATAAATGGTCCAAGCCAATAATACAAAATAACATTGGATAAAGTTATAACCAAAATATCACCAACAGGCAAATAGTCCATAACAATATAAAACTAACAGAACCTGCATGACATTACTCAAACACCAAACTAACTTATACCAAAACACCACCACATGCATTTTAAGTAAATATAAAAATATTCTCTAGTTGTCCAAATTTTCTAAAGATGTCTCCATTTTTTTAGAGGCAATTTTGTCATCAACCTCAATTTTGGTGGAGAAACATGAGGTGCTCCAAAATTTTTCATAGAGAATTGGATATGTTTTTCAATTGGTTGGCTTGATGTTTATCTCACTGTATTGTCAAAGATGTGTTGAAATTTGGTTGAGATGCGGAAAGAGATGTGTTGTTTGACTGTGATGAAGGGCTAACTTTTTAGGCTATGATGATGAAGGTGCTGATTTATTGGGATGTGATGTTGTTTAGGTTGAAGAGTTGGATTTGGTTGTTCTTTTGGGCTTGCCTTTGGGTCTTTTGGACTGTGATGTAGAATTGGACTGAGTTGAAGAGTTAGAATGTGTTGCGGAAGAAATTTTTCTCTTTACACTTATTTTCGGAGTGGGCTGTGAAAATACACACTTCTTTCCTGTCTCAGCAGTATGAGAATGTGAGTTGCTTCTTGTCTTCTTTTTTGTCTTTTTAGGATTCTTTGATGGTTGGGCCTAACAAACATATGTAAATTAAGTAGATGACTATTAGGTTTAGGACAAATATAAGACAATTTGTGAAAAATTAAAACAGCAGCATACCTCTTCTATAGGTTTAGGGCATCTCTCCTTCTTGTGTCCAGCTGTACCACATCTTAAGCATCTTTGGATTTTCCTCCTCCTTGACAAGTGAGTGTGGCTGCTCTCTTCTTCCTTCCCATCAGTTGTTCTTTTCTTTTTCATTAGTCGGTGACTAAACCTTCTATAAGGTGATGGCATAACATCAATGTAACGAACTTCAGAGACCACCTCTTGTCTCTCACCTTTATCACCAATCCCTTGATCTCCCCCAACATCTTTGTAACCAGCTTTAGGTAAGATATTCTCCTTCTCAACTTTGTGCACAACAAACAATTCTACATATTCTCTTAATTCAGCTATTTTACATATAGCAATTGCATCTGCATCACCTTGAAACAACTTTATATTTTTCTTAATGTTTTCATCCATAGGATCCTTGTACCACAATGCTGAGATATTCTCCTCAACGTAACCAAACTGCTTTAATTCTGCATAAGCTTCAAACAATGACCACCGATCACAGTCAATATCTTCTATAATTGTTGTTTCTCCTCCTACATATTGTAATGGCCCTTTATCATAACTAAACCACCCTCCATGATAGACTTTCAGTTTAAAATATTCCATCATCTTCTCCAACACCTTATCAATAAAAAACAATAAGAACATATTACTAAATTGGAAGGAAAAATAAAAAAATCCAAACACAAACAATCCTATTTCACATAAATAATCCCTAGTGTCATTACAAACACATTTGGTCTCCATTCAATCATTAACAATAAAAAATGAAACGAAAACCCTCAAATCCAGAACTAACTATTAGGAAGAGAGATACCATAATCAATAGGAGGAGAGAAATCATACCTATGCCAACTCTGCGAATATTGGCGAACTAATTCTTCAAGATCCAAGTATAAAGTTTTGAGTGATTGTAATGTTTTGAGTGATTAGGGACAAATGAACATATAAAGTGTTTTGTGCGAAGTCGAAATAGAAAAAATAAAAAAGGGGGTATCTTTTTTCATTTAAAAAAATATTTTATTCAAAAAGACAATTTTAATATCAAATAAAATGTTTGAAATGATTTTGAATAAAAAATAAGGCTAGAGACGAATTTGATTTTAACCCTAAACTTTAAGGACCAAAATAGTACTTGTCCTAATTTACGCTGAAAATAGTGTTCGCTTATCTTCTTAAGTCATCAATCATAAAGAAAAAAATGATATACATTTAAATTTTTTTATGAACTAAGTCTAATAAAGTTAAACAAATAAACAATAAGACTTGAAATAATGCTATTCATAACTAATTTTTTTAGGGTAATGCTAGGTAGACAAAAAAAAAAAAACAGCCAGAACTTGTCTTATTTAATATTAATTAATTGTCGCAACAATTAATGAATGCTAAATAAGGCAAGTTATGCCTGTTTTTGGCTAATTTTCTTTGGTTACCAAGCATTTTCATTTTTGTTATGTTAAACTAATTTAGTTAGACTTAATTAACAAAAAGATTTGGATGTGTAACATTATAAAAAAAAAATAAAAATATCAATGTTAATTAAATTAAATCTTACATTAATTAAGCTTTTAGGTGCAACTGGATGCTTGGAACGAATTGATGAAATGGCAAATGATATATTTTGATAATTTATTTTCCCTAAAAGGAAATAGAATAAAATCAATTTACCGCCACACTTTTTATGGATTCGTTTAAACAAAATCAATTAGCAAATTAATTATTATCTATTTATGTAAATTATTTACATATTTTTAATTAAATATAATAAAAGAAAAAGTCTAATGAGCCAGCAATTTTTATGTTTTGTGACCAACACTTAACCATCAAAAGAAAAGTGAGTGATCTCCTACCATTAAATGTAATCTCACATCATTAAAAATATTATTGATGGCCAATTAATAATTACAAAATACAAAAATTGCTGGCCTCCTAGCACTACTCATAATAAAATACACATTTTACATGTACTAATTGTTCGGCAGTAGATAATTTATTGTATTGACCTAATATTATTGTATTTTATATGATTTTAGAATATTATTTATTGTATTAACTTAAAGGTCGAAGGAGGAGAAATGGTAAGTTGGTAAACGACGAGATATCAATCACGTAAAAAACGAAAAACATTAATTACAAAAATAAAAAGAAATATCAGTGACACGTGGCATATCCTTGATCGTTGATCAAACCGCGAAACCTACACGGCGAGAGCGCGAAAATTACCATGATTGGCGTTTTTGACTTGCATCGGATCTCACAATTCATGAATCGAATTTTGCTCACTCTCGGATTTCACTTTGTCTCATTCAATATCATTCCGTGCTCTCTGTTTTTCCATGCGTTACGTGGTTTTCAAGTGCACCAAAAGGTACCTTTTATTACTACTACGCTTTGTTTCGATGCAGATTTGTTTCTTGTTTCTTTTGGTCAATAATTTTGGTGCCATAGTTGAATGATATGTATGACAGTGACAAGTAGTAAATTATAATATTCGAATTTACAGTAGCTCGTTTTTTATTTTTTTATTATAGATAATTCGAATTAGAGTAGCTAAGATTGAAGAAGAGACTATTGAGGTTTGAGAGAGGGGAGGAGAATGCTCAGAGAGAAAAGCGATAACTGATTCCAACCTATCATTACGGAATAGTTTGAAATTTTTTGTTGCCTTATAGTTTGTTTGGATTAGCATTTGCAAATGGCATTTGATGTTAACATGCTGTTGTCATGTTGTGGATTAATTTTCATCAAAATTAGATTGGTGTTATTGTGATTTGAGTTTAGATACTCTTTTGTCAATTATGATTATGAGATAAATACGTCTATTAGGTTACAATTTAGATTTAAAATCACAATTAGGATTTAAGATTTAGACTCACTTTTTTTTAGGGTTTTATAATTTTGGCATTCATTGTACACCTTGTTTATGATTTAAATCTTATAAAATGACGTATTGTATTAAATTACGATTATGATGCTGGAATTCTCCCGCATTGACGGATGCAAGTGGGTGTCCTGTTTTGAGTGACATATTCTCTATTTTACTGTTTTTTTTCTTTTGTTTTATTGTTTGGTTTTCTTCTAAATTGTGTATTATCCTCTTGTTTCTATGGCTAAACCAATGTAACAGTGTCCCACTGATCGTTAATGACGTTAACTTCAGCATTGAGTTTGGTTACAACTGGCACTGTCTGCATGAAACTAGCTGAACATAAAGAGACAGATAAGTTCTGTGATCTTAGGAACCATGTGGCTGCTGCTATTTGCCACCAAAATCAAGTGTCATTAGAAGAAGACAGTGATCATCAGCATGGATCCTTCAGAGGAAGAGAGTTACAATCAGACATGACAGGGCCTTCATTGCTTCTTGAAGACAGAATCTATTCTGCTTCACTTCATCATATGCTTCCTTCCAATGAGTGGTTGGCTTTTTGGTTATTCCTGGTTGCAAGCTCTTATTTGCTCTTAAGCAAAAATGTCTATTATTTTTGCAATTGGAGAGTGAAATCTGCTGAGAGAGCTAACCCAAATGCAAGGATAGATCAGAATGATGATGAAACTGGTTCGAATTCTATGTTTGGCTGCACTGATGAGAGGTCATGGTCTCCTCAAACAGTTTCATCCAAATTTGATGCTTACTCGGAGATTTCGGATTTTGACGGAACAAGTTACTTGGATTCTTTGCTCAGCCTTGAAGAGGAAGATTCTGAGTGGCTTTCAGATTCGAAGATTTTCTCTACCTATGAGGATCCTTCAACTCCTCTTAGTATTGGCTACAAGTATGACACTTTCTCTGAGATTTCGGATTTTGACAGAACTAGTTACTTGGATTCCTTGCTCAGCCTTGTAGAGGAAGATTCTGATTGGCTCTCAGATTCAAATGCTATTGGATGTTCCAACGAGAATCCTTCAACTCCTATTAGCTACAAATATGATTCTTTTTCCGAGATCTCAGACCTAGATACACCTCTTAACTGGGACTCTTTGCTTAGACTTGATGGAAGAGATAGTAAGTGGTCTACTTCACTCAATGGAGCACACTTTGACATAGCTGAAGATAATGTTTCTGTGAAGACTTCATTAGAAGGTGCAAATATGGATGAGTTCAGTTATGATGAGCCACTCTTTTGGCCATTTGAAGGGAAACAAAGTTGGAATTCTGAGGATTCTTTGAGTTCATTTTGTTCCTCTCCTAGGAAAAAGTTTGTTTTTGACTCTGGATCAACCGCATCATCAAGCTTGAAGACGAGCAAAAGATCAGCAAAGATAGTACCTGTAGATTGTGAAGATGATAATGTTGTAATGAAAGGAAAAGAAGTTTTGAATGACAAACACTTGTCTCTAACCAAGATTCTTTTCGATGAAGACGATCTCAATGCTTCTTCAAACAAAGACCTCTTTGGTAGGGAATTTTGTGCCTTGGATGAAGAGCTTCCCATTGAGACATTGGTAGGGCTGAAGGAATTTGATGGACATGAGGGAGTTGATTCAGAATTCAACTGTGATTCCTTTCTGCTCTGTGAATCTCTCATCAACTAATTCAAATACCAGCATCACTGCAACTTAGTGTTAGTGACTGATTTACACACTCCCCAGACTTAACCTTACATAAAATAATTTAGCCTTTTCTTTTAGTTTTGTTGGCCTAGTTGATAACAACATATAGGTTAGATAGGAGTTAGGACATGATAAGAAATATAGGCATCATTATGATCCAACAAATATAGTTAGGTTGCTACCCAAATTGGCCAGTGCTGATGCATTTTTTTAAGTACAGTTAATTAGGTATTGTAGTTAACTTTGTTCTTGACGTTTATGGCACTTCATTATCTACTTTTGTTGAGTTTAAGTTTGCTTTCCTATGCCAACATATGATTAACACAGAGAAAAATGCTGCTGCCTTTTCCATTTTTGTTGGTTTGTTTGGTCCCTGCATTGTGATTTGTGAGACATTATTTTATAACTAGAAACGCGTTTGTTATAAGTAATAGTCAAGCAAGAGAAGGAAACACGTGTATCTGTTAATAAAGACAAATGGTTCATTCATATTATCATCACCGAAAGAAAAAGAAAAAGGGGTTACATGGTAGGAATCAGAAGCGTTATTTCCTCCACAAGGGACAAAAGAAACGAGAAAATAAACTTGCATGACATAGTAATAATAATAGTTTAGGAGCCTGCTGCTTTCTATTCCATTTAAATGGAAAATGGTTAGTGATAATTTCTTAATAGCATTTTTCTCTTTTGTTGAAAATGGAAATGAAGGTTCGTTGGAACTGGCCTGATTGATGTCAACTCTTTGTCATGTACCAACAAAAAATAAAACACCCTCAAGTTGAAGTCAATCTTCATGGTATGAATTTCAAGCTGTAAAATGCTGACCGTGGAAGAAGAATAATAATCACTTTCATGTTTCTCATTTCTTCACCACCAGAGAAAATTAGGTCAACAGGGAGCAGGGAAAACGAAATCAATTGAGAAAAAAAAAACTTCGTTCACAGGTCACGTTTCGTCATTGTTGACGTAGATACACCGAAGACGAGATTCCTGAGAATATACTTTTTGAAAATTCACCCAAAAACAAAAAAGGAAAAGGAAAGAAGGGAAAAAAAATTACAATTAGGTAATATTTTGTTCTCACACAATCTACCTTTTGAGCCACATGAAAAAAATGCATTTAAGTACATTTTTCTATCAATGAAAGGAAAGTTCCAACGAATGTCAATACATTTTTTTTTCTAATAAATCACCTTTATTTTTACTTGATTTGTATGAAATTTCTTTTTTAATTTTTAAAATGAGGTGAATAAGTAATCTTTGTTGAATCTGTTTATTTTGTCATTCTCCTTTTATTTTAAAATAAGGGTCTCTTTTATTTTTTATTTTTATTAAAAATTTAATACATTTGGACTTGAGAAATAAAAATTCATGCTAGATGATAGACATAGAATCCAACATTCATTCTCTAGATTTAGCGATTTACACTACTCCAGAATAAGATTGTTAATATTGCTATTAGGCTATTAGGTATTAGCTACAACATTATTTTTAATTATTCACATATTAATTCAGTACGAATATAACAAGCAAGTATAAACACGATGCTGGGAAAATAAATAAAATATGATGAATGAGACATGGTTAGGAATATTGAAAAAACAATAGAAAATGACAAAACAAAATGAAAGGGGCATAATATTTTTATAAGAGAAGGATTAATTATTTTAATACAATAAAAATCTGAAAGCCGATCTTGCCAACTTTATTTAATAGAGCAGAGAAAAGAGGGAAAAGAAAGCAGGGAGGCAGTTGGGGTTGTGATTTTACGAAAAAGTAGAGAGAATACAAGCGTGTGATACATCGATTTAAATTTTTTTATTATACCTCGTTTATATTGTAAATAAGATGATTTTTTACGTATCTCGTTTACAGTATGAAAAAAAATCAAATTGATATGTATATATCTTGTTTACACTATAAACGAAATATATATCTATATCTCGTTTACACTATACATGTATTTACAGTGTAAACGAGATACATGTATTTTTTTTAAAAAAATTTAAAAATAATAAAAAATATTAATATTATCAATAATTTAAACTTTTAGCATGCAATTAGTACATAAAAATATTAATATTATCACGGTTATTTTTATTGTGTTGTTTTCATTGTCTCAATCTTTTTATGTACTAATTACATGTTAAAAGTTTGGATTATTGATATTATTAATATTTTTTATTATTTTCAATTTTTTTTTTAAAATACATGTATCTCGTTGTTTATATAGTAAACGAGATATATACGTATAAGAGAGATATTTATTTCGATAAATATTTTTTAAATTATTTATTTCGGTAATTATTATAATTAATTTATTTATTAAAATAAAAAATCCTGTGATACACACCTTCCGTGCAAATCGGGGACATTTTGGGAAATGTGGAAGCTTAACTGCGTTATTAACTGTTAGTGTTTACACTTAAGAATTAACAGTGGTTGGAGGTTGCAGGGTTGGAAGAGAAGCCAGGTGTTCGTTTTGCGTTGAGTTCTGACGTCGAAGCTTCTTCCTCTGTTCTTCTTTTTCCCTTTCCATCCATTAAACTATTTACTCTCATAAACCCTCTCTCTCTCTCTCTCTCTCTCTCTCTCAACTACAGCTGCAGCTTCATCTTGTTGCCATTGACCTCTTCTCTCTTCAGGTTCCCGCTCCGATTTCCCTTTCAAACAAGCTTTCAATTCACGTTTAGCTTGTAATATAATTCATCAAACTTGTTCAATACCTCATGTGTTTGTTTAACTCTGCTATTTTCAGCTGCCGTTGCTTAATTCTCCAAAGCTCCTTTCATTGCTAGGTAATTGTTACTTTTGAATTGGATATGACTATATAAGAATTTTTTCCCTTTTTATATATATGAAATTTAGGTTTAAAAGGGAAAGCTTTCATTCCTCTATCTCCTTCTGTGCAATTTCACAGACTGAAATTATGGTGAAGTATCCAATTTTTTGGGAACTGATGTTCCATGATCCATCTCATTAGCTACGAGCTAATACATATGAATGATTATCATATAGTCTATGACTATTGATTTTTCATTTTTTATTTTTTCAGTGTTTAATGATTTTGATTTGAATATATAATAGTTGCTAAGGTTATGAGTTATGGTATGTGACAGCTTTGAAATCTTGCAATGCGTGCACCGGCATTACTTTCACAGTGCTTGCCTGGGTTATTACCTCATGATCGTGGAAGCCATAGCATATCCTCCTCCATTCTTGACAAAGATGTTCATCTCCCAGCACCAGCAGTAGAGATTCTCCCTTCAAAGGTACAACACAATCACCCCAAGTTTTCCAATTTATATCTTTGGCCTAACAAGGGGTAAAAAAAAAACAGCTTTGGCTATCTCACGTGTTTTATATAAGAAGTTAGTCGGATACTTGGATTTGTGTGCTTATTTTATTTTTCTGTATGATTAAGGTTAAAAAGGGTGTAACTTCAAATTTAAATTTGTTGTGCTCTGCAGGCAATGCTAACTGACAAGGATGCTGGGGAGAACATGGACCAGTTTAAGGTATATATATTATGATTCATTTTGTAATATGACGTGTTCTAAATTTGATTCTTAACAGGAGATTTCTGCTATAGTTGAATTGATAAAAGCAGAAGGATTTTTTATTTCTGCTCTTTCATTTTCTATATATATATATATATATATATATATGC
>NC_029792.2:1898050-1908227 GCF_000816755.2 Arachis ipaensis | reverse complement strand
AATGTAGAGTAGGTTTGATCTCTTTGGAGAAAATATGTTGAGGGCCTCACTTTTAAAAGGATTATGCTGTGATTATGAAATGTGTTTGCTACATCATGCTGAAATAGAACCTACATCCATGATCTTCGGTGCTTTTAAAGTGTTTTACACTTGTTTGATTGTTGGACTGATGGTATCTTACATCTCTGACAGGGTAAAGTCAACGTTGCTGATATCATTGGGTTCAGTGGTTCAGAGGCAATGTCCGCAAAACCTGATGGTATATACATGATATTTCAGACTTTTAGGCATTGAACTTGGATTGGTGTTTCCTTATGGACTTGCATCTTCTTTGAAGTGCATTTACTTTGTAAAATTTAAAATTGTTAGTGAATTAATATACTAATGGATATTTGTGAGTCATAATACTTTAAGGCAAAAACTTTTGGCACAGAAGGAAGACTACAAATCCCTAAAGTTATTTAGCATTATCCAAAGAGATATACTGACCTAATAACCCAATTTATGCCTGAAGTATAATGATGAGTCTAGCTTAGGAACATGTTTCTTATCAATCATGCTTTTCTACATAAATATAACTTAGTTGCTCATCCATACAAAGGAATGGTGGTATCAAATTGATTTATCTGATTTCGTAGGATATCTGAAATCCTGGGACAGTTCCATCGATCTTGTTAGTGTTCTAAAGCTTGAGATTTGTGATGGGCAGCTAAGCTTCAGAGGGAAAAGAGTACTCGAGGTAATATGTCCATGAAGATTTTGTTGCTTAGTACTGTGCATTGATTTCATTGTCTTAAATCCTTCTACCTTCATGAGATTGCTTTATAGTCTTCTTCCTTAACCCACAATGTCAGTGGTTTATTAATCTCACTGCTTCATGGTTCTTGCAGCTTGGTTGTAATTATGGGCTTCCTGGAATCTTTGCTTGCTTGAAGGTATATATGATGTGCCTTGCGGTCTCAACACCTCTTTTTTGGTGTTCCTTTGTCGCATTTCTATGCATATATGATGGCTGTAAATATCTCCATTTATTTATATGTTGGTTTTATTTCCACACAAGGCAAACCCATTTAAGCTATTGATGACATGGGCAGATCTACATTTAACCTTGTCATTCAAAGAGATAGATTAAATCGTTGGAATAACTTCCTTTCCCCCAATATGTTGTTTTAATTTTTAGGGAGCATCCATAGTGCATTTTCAAGATCAGAATGCAGAAACTGTAAGATGCACAACTATACCAAATGTCCTTGCCAATCTTAAGCAAGCTCGTGACAGGCAGAGTCGACAGCCAGAGCCTCCCCTTACTCCTTCAAGACAAACTCTAGCGCCATCAG
Organism: Arachis ipaensis; assembly: GCF_000816755.2. Taxonomy (NCBI): domain Eukaryota; kingdom Viridiplantae; phylum Streptophyta; class Magnoliopsida; order Fabales; family Fabaceae; genus Arachis; species Arachis ipaensis. Next base: position 1,906,890 of record NC_029792.2, on the reverse strand, counting down.
TTAATTTCTATGCTGGGGATTGGGAAGAAGTACCTGCCGTGTTGTCTGTTTTGAAAAATGACGGATATGAAATAACACCTGGAATGAGCTTGAGCTTCTCTGAGGAAGATTTTATGGATGGATGTAGTAGCCAAGATGGTAGCATCATTGGACAAGAATGTTCCTCGAGACGATCCAGGAAGCTCTCAGGAAGCCGAGCTTGGGAAAGAGCTAGTGAGGCAGATCAAGGGGAAGGTGGTTATGATGTTATTTTATTGACTGAGGCTCCATACTCTGTTACCTCGTTGAAGAAGCTGTATGCACTTATTAAAAAGGTTTGTTTCCTTATACTTAATTGTCTATACTCTACGTAGCTCTGGCTTCTTGATTGTATAATCTAACAAATGATCAAGCTTGATGTCTTAACATCAGAAATTTTGAGTCCTCTTTTCTGTCTTCCCTTCGACAGTGCTTGAGGCCTCCATATGGAGTGGTGTATCTAGCTATGAAGAAGCACTATGTTGGCTTCAATGGTGGAGCACGACAACTGAGAAGCCTTGTAGATGAGGAGGGTATTTTTGGAGCACATTTGGTCAAGGATTTGACGGACAGAGATGTATGGAAGTTCTTTCACAAGTGAACAACAATTCAAGACTCATTGAGAATACCTACTTCAGGAGAAAGATAAAAATGAAAGAGAATCTAATTTGACAGTATACTTTACTTTTGTAATTCGAACCACAAGCATTTTTTTGTTTTTTTAATATATAATCTTTCCATTTTTATTATAGCTTAGCAATAATGGAGGGTCTAAGTCTGAAAGATTAGTTGATGTGCATGCCCTGATGTAATTCTTTGCACACTTGATTGAGATTCGATGAGAAAATGGCATTCACATATTATAATTGTAAATCATACATTATATTGAAGTGAATATTCTATTATTTTCTTGTGCGTATAATTTTTGAATACTTTGAGCTAGTTTTTCAGCTTGGAAGTATTTCGTGCCGGGCTAGATTAAGGTATATAAAAAGCGTAGAATAATATATACGGAATCAATGAGTATAAGGTTTAAACTTGTATATATTTGCTATGAACCAAAAAAAAAAAACCTTATATATATTTGCATATAAATTGATAAGACTAAGGCTTTAGTCGCTGGATGCACTGTATCCAACGCCACTTATATTGTTATAATTTATAAAAATGAGAAATAGATGCAAATGAAGTTTGGAATATACTTAATGAATAATCAGATAATGGCCGACCCTGGTAAAGCTAATACTAATAGTACCAAAACCGAATCACTAATTGTTGCCAATGGTTATGATTAGGCAGCCTAACCAATCAATCACAAATTCTCAATTATTCATTTTGTGACATTGCTGAGAGCTCAACTGGGCCGAATCAGACCCATCCGAATATGTGTATCGAGTCCAAATAGTTGTTAAAGCCCAAATAGACCCCAAACGCAAAAAGGAAACAAAAAAAAAAAGTGAACATGATTAGCATTTAGCAGAAAAAGCGAGCTAAGGCAAGTGAAGAAGATTCGAGGGTAATGGCTTCTGGATCGAGCGAAGTGGAAGAGGAGGAGCAGGAGCGCATGATGCTGAGGGACAGGCCGGAGTGGGCTGACGTCACTCCGGTGCCGCAGGACGACGGTCCCTGCCCGGTGGTTCCGATCAATTACACGGAGGAGTTCGCCGAAGTAATGGACTACTTCCGCGCCGTTTACCTTGCCGACGAGCGCTCACCACGCGCCCTTTCCCTCACCGCCGAAGCCATCCACTTCAACGCCGGAAACTACACCGTATTTAAATAATTTCGCTGCATTATTTCTTTAATTTCTAATTTTGATTTCTACGGAACGGAGTAACTTAATTTTTGTTAATATTTTTGCAGGTGTGGCATTTTCGGCGGTTGTTGCTGGAGTCGCTGAAGGTTGACTTGCATGACGAACTGGAATTCATTGAGCGTATAGCCGCCAAAAACTCCAAAAACTATCAGATATGGTGAGCTTCAGCTTCTACTCTCCAATTTTCCATTTGCACTCGAAATGCTTGCATAAATGTGTGTATGCTCCATGAGCATGAACAACTACGTATTCTTGATTTTATGTATATAGCTTCTAGATTCTAGGTTGATAATATAAGAATTAAGTGGTTTGAATGTGTCTGGATCTCGCATTGCTCCAAGAATATACAAGAATTGATGTTGATGGCAGATGTTTGTAGGCATCATAGACGAAGGGTTGCTGAGAAACTAGGGCCTGATGCTAGAAACGCTGAACTTCAATTCACCAAGAAGGTACTCTCTGTTGACGCCAAGCACTATCACGCATGGTCTCATCGCCAGGTTTTGCATCTTTCTCCCTCACTTTGTCAAATGTGTTAATTTGAGAACTATATTTACTGTAATTCATTACTCAAATGTGGAATGAAAATTTAGCTTATGTTTGTTTTGTGTGGACAGTGGGTTCTCCAGGCACTAGGAGGATGGGAAGATGAACTTGATTATTGTAGCCAACTTCTTGAACAAGACATTTTCAACAACTCTGCCTGGAATCAGGTATGTCCCTAGCATTGACACATTTTGAAATGAATATAGGTTGTCTCTTACTTAGATAATTTGATATCTTTACAGGTATGCTTCTTATGTTTTATGAGTTCTATGGTAATTAGATTGATTTGCAGTTCATTCAGTGTAGTTTGATGAGCTGAATCAGCTTGAGTTTTTGCGAACTTACTTGCTTCCAAATATTGTGACATGAGAGAGAAAAAGGGGAAAAAGGATTTTTTTTTTTGTTTTTTTTGGGGTTGGAATCCACTAGATATGGCTTCGTTCGCATTTTCTTATAGAAGTTTACTTTGTTTGGAATAATTTTATATGTTTCTTTTCTTAATATTTTCATATTCTTCTCCTTACAAATTTAGATGGTATTATTAACATGCATTTTTTAACAGAGATATTTTGTCATAACAAGGTCTCCCTTCCTGGGTGGCCTTAAGGCCATGAGAGAGTCTGAAGTGCTCTACACTATCAAAGCCATCGAAGCTTACCCTGAAAACGAGAGCTCATGGAAATATCTTCGAGGACTTTACAAAGGTGAAACCACATCATGGGTAAACGAGCCTCAAGTTTCATCAATTTGTTTAAAGATTTTGAGTTCCAAGAGTAACTATTTGTTTGCTCTTAGCACTCTTTTGGATCTTATCTGTCATGGTTATCAACCAAATCAAGACTTCAGAGATGCCATTGAGGCTTTGAAGATTCCAGATTTAGATACACAAGATCTAGATATAGCAAGCATGATTTGTTCGATCCTGGAAAAGATTGATCCGATTAGAGTTAACTATTGGATCTGGCGTAAGAGTAGGCTTCCTCAAGTAGCCTAGTGAATAGAAAACATGCAAGGAGAAGGGACAGCTTATATGCCTTCTGTGTAATTTTCCCATAATCCGTAGAAATTAGATATTTGGTCATTGCTTCAATGTGGTGTTTGTATTTCTGTGTGCATGACTGCATTTTTTTCCAACAAAATTACAGGCATTCGAGTTCAATCAAAGTATTACCAGCACAGAACTAGCTTAACTCTTGCAAAGCAATTCCTAAACAACTGTTAGTGACATGGCAAAACCTACTTAAGGCGACGAAACAAATACCAATTTGATTGCCTATATACTTTTTAAAAACATAGATCTCTAGATACATATATATCGTGTTGGTTATGTAAGCCTTGAAATGATTTTGTCAAACCTAATTCTCAACGACCATGTATGATATTCAAGATATTGATTGAGCATTTCAAATTGGTGAGCTTTCACATGTTCATGTGAAGATAATAATCGAAAACCATTAAGACACTAATTTAGTCAAATCATACCAAATCATCTAACCGTTTTCACTTGTCCTCTTCATATGAAGTCAACTCTGTTTGAGTGATCACCTTTCAAACTTGAAATGCAAGAATCAGTTTTTGATTAAAGCCTCTTTTTCAGTTCGGACTTATTGGACTTGGAAGATGGCTTAGAAGTCTCTGTGAATGCTGATGGGCACAGACTACTTATACAACACTTTCCACAATGAGGTCGTAAAGGAGTGCAAATTGTTCGACCAAAATCTACCTGTTCATATTCAAGCCATACATAGCAAACACTAGTTAAATCTGATACCTAAAGAGCCTTTAGTAGTGCAGCAATAACACCTGCATATTTCTTGTTACTAATTCAAAAGGAAATGTGCTGGGCATACCATAAGGGGATTTATTGGAACCCATTCTTCTCTTGGGAGCCAACGCTGCAACGCCTTTCTTGTTTCTTCCGGTGTTGATGTTTTCTGCAGTGGGAAGAGAATTTAGCAACTTCCAATTGTGACATTAGTTGGATACATAGGATATGATGCCACCAAACTCAAAAGAAACCTGCTTTGTGCCTGCTCTGGAAACCCATCCAAGGCGATTGCAAATGCGGTGGACATGAGTATCGACGCATATCCCTTGAACATTGTTCCATCCAAGAATCATAACCTGGATTATCACTAACAAAATGAACTAAAATACTAACAAACCACAGGGTTTGAATTAGAAAAGCTATTGCACATACCAAATAAGCTATCTTAGGACCTACACCTGGAAGTAAGAGCAGTTCCTCAACTGAATTAGGTATGTCTCCATCATATTTCATGAGACAAATATCTGCAATCTTTTTCAAGTTGCTGGCTTTTCTCTTATAAAATCCAACCTGGGTAAACAAAAAGTGTATATGCTCAATGAATAATGAGAATGATAAAAGCAAAACTATGAACTTCAGAAGTAGCATCCGTAATTTACAACCAAATCCAAATCTTTTGAATCTCAAAAACTACCAAGTAGGAAAGTAGCATACAGGGTAAATCAACTTTCTGATGGTTTCTTCATCAGCTTTGTTGATTGTATCAGCAGTAAGCAGACCATTTAGCCGAAGACGTTTAGTTGCTCCTATTCTTGAGAAAAAACACAGTTTTAAGTAGTGTTCACAGAAACCAAGAGAAATTATGAGCAAACTTGTGGACCAAAGTTGAATGAGTCTACAAGTACAACCTCAAGCTAAGACCAGAATCAAAATATTTAACTTTTTATGTGCTTACCTTGAGAAACATGCCCCTTAGTTTGGCTTGATAAAACAGTAGATGCCAAGACAGCAAATCTTCTTTCCTAGTTGTATATGTAAGAATTAAGATAAGGGTTACATTCATCCATATCATGCTTAACATAATGTTGAACCGAAAAGTTGCTATAACATCCCAATCAATTCAAGGTTCGAAGCAAAAGATATAAAAGTTACATCTCTAAATATCTTTGTATTTTTGTCTTGAGAACAGAATCATATTAGTCAAATTTTTTGACGATACAAACAAATAGTTAAGTCAGCACTAGTCACTACACCTTAGGAGGTACAGTATCAGCAGCTTCTTCAGATTCCATTGAGTCAACTGTTCCATCTTTAGAAAAACTCATCATTTTGCGAATCCCTTCAAGCACCTTTTCCCAATGGGGTGGTGGTTCACCTATATTATATATGAACTTCACAATTTGAGCTTCCTAAGCTAATCACATTGCAATGGTATCAGCTGAAATCAGCAAAATGAAGCAAAAATAGAAATTTACTGCGTTGAACCAATTCATTTGCTCCTTTGTACGGACATCCATCAATATCAGTTATTCCAAACTTCTGTATAGTGAATTAAAAGATTCTTACAACAATTGTTCACTAATTTTATCTGGAAGTTGAAAATAGCAACGTTAAAAAAAAAAAAAATCTGAAGTTCTCACCGTGCGTTGTTCAATTTTAACTGAACGTTGCACAGTTCTTTTGGCTGTTGATGAGGTAGGTATGCTGGTTTTTGAGGAAAAGAGGGATCTTGAAGTTGTTGAAGCCGTAAAGTTGAAGATTTTGGTTCGGCCAAAAGAGAAGCATGAAATCACCGACATGTTTGTGGGAGTTTCAATTTGGAGGGAGGAACCAACTACTATACCTAACTCCAAATAATATTTTATTGGTTGATTTGATTTTATTTCACTAATCCGTCCAAAGTATACTAGATTAATTTTGATAAGCACATGAAATTTTAAGTTGTTACCAACTTTTATCAAGGAATAGGACAATTCTTATTATAAAAATTATGGGTAATTCACATAATTAAACTAATCTAAATTTAATATTACGCATATCACCCAAAATAAAAAATGTAACGTGAATCATTTAAATGTCATTTTTATATAAATCAAAATAGCTAAAATAGATTTAGGAATGAACATAAATAGAAACAATGTTATTCGATTTATATGATATCCTAGTAAATCGATTTATATAGTATCCTAGTAAATCTAATGGAGCTGTTTCGATTTACACATGCATGCAACGTTTGGTAGTAAATTTAGTTAGGCCGTTTCGATTTATACAAGATATGGTAACCTACTAAATCTATGCACACCGTTTCGATTTATGAAGATGGAAAGCTCATAATAATTCGAAACAGCCAGTTTCAATTTATGCATGGTTTCGTGGCTAATGTAATTCAAAACAGCTCCATTAGATTTACTAGGAGGATCCCTATATATAGAGTTCAAATTGGAGCCATTCGAACCACATTCCACAACCTTCGCCACCCCGGGTAGTGTCCGTGCATACCTCCAAATGGTGGCGTCATCGGCGCCATTGGGAATCACTGCATTTCATCATAAACTTGTCGATGCAGTTCGCATGAGGCATTACACTCAGCAACTCCTAGAACCACACCTTAGCTGGCACGACCGCTCTGGATGTATCGCTCAAACTCTGTCAGGTATCCACTGACGTACTGTCCATCGATCGGGAGCTCTAATTAGTACCCTGCAGTGTAATTGTACACTTTCCGAACGGCATATGAAACGTATGCGTTTCTGGATGCCATCTTTCCACGAATGCACTCACCAACGGCTCGTCCAGCCTAAACCAGGCCTCGTTCAGCCTCGCAAGATGGTATAAACCATAGTTGTCAGAACCGAACTGGTGATTGAACCGATCAGACTACTGGGTCACTGGGTCATTGGTTCAACCGGTGGATCACTGGTTAAACCGGTTGACTCGATCCTATGTAAATAAAAATAAAAAATAGTTAAAAATTTAAAATACATATTTTCACTAACATTTTAAGAATTTCAAGCTATTTTAAAATAATATGGAATAAGAACAATAAATATTTTATTATTTTTACTCTATTATAGATATTTTTATTTTGTTTTTATATTAAAATAACTATTATTTTTAATTTTTAATAATTTATTAATTAATTTATATTTATTATACTATTATATACTACAAGTATTTATTAATTAAAATAAATTAAATAAAAATAAATTATTTGATGAAACTCATGAAAGATATTTATATATATTTAAATCTGCATATATAATGATAAGGACAATAGCACCCTAGTGGCTATGCAAGGCGCCTCCATTTACGAGGGTGAGGGTTTGAACCCTGACTCAAGAATTTTGAATAAATTTTCAATACCAAGCAGTTTGGTTGGATCGGTCTTCACTGGATTTGACCGGTTTTTAACGATTCATTCCGAGTTTGACCGGTTCGTATCGATTTTTTTCTTTATACGGTTCAAATATCAGACCGGACTGGCATAAGATCCGGTTCATCGGTTTTCCACTGATCATGTGTAAGTACAGAACGATCCTCTCATCCATCCGCATACCTTGCTATTGTCTCATGCTACCGATACATCGATGAGGCTACATAAATAACACAACAGATTGTTTCTTACGACCACATCAAAACATATCTACATAACAATATCAACTAATGCATATCTTAATCCAAATAATACCATAAAGGCAACCAAATAATGTAACGGATACGAACACAAAAAACATTAATGTACTCATCAAATTGGGCCTGAAAAAAAAAAGTTTAATAATAATAAAACATGCTTTCTTACCGCCCAATTCACAACAACGATTCTAATTACTAGACTTGCTCGAACTAAATTTAACTACATGGCCATCTTCACTACTCATATTTTTTTCCTTATTTGTTACCACTATCTAAATTAGAACTTTTTTGGTTAAACCTCTATATATTATTAAGCCACTAATCTAACCACTCTATCTAGTTTATCAATTCTAATAACGACCATCATTAAAATGAACAAAAAAACATTAACGTAAAATATCTAATATTATTTTTGAAAAAAAATTGTATACACTAATCTCTTCATTGACGACACCAGTAATGTGGGCAACCCCGTCTAAACGATAAAGACGGTCCAGATTATCCCCATCACGTTATTTTTTTCAAATGTTGGAGTATTTTGGCTGAGGATTCGGTGGGAAAGGTTGTGGAATGTGGTTCGAATGGCTTTAATTCGAACTCTATATATAGAGATCCTCCTAGTAAATCTAATGGAGCTGTTTCGAATTACATTGGGTACGAAACTATGCATAAATCGAAATGATGGGCATAGATTTAGTAGGTTACTATGTATTGTATAAATCGAAACGGCCTAACTAGATTTACTATCAAAACGTTGCATGCATGTGTAAACTGAAACAACTCTATTAGATTTACTAGGATACTATATAAATCGAACAACACTGTTTCGATTTATATAGAAATGACATCTGGGTGATTCACGTTACGTTTTTTATTTTGGATGATATACGTAATATTGAATCTAAGTTGGTTTAATTATGTGAATTACCCAAAATTAACATATATATTAAAAATTAGTTATTAAATTTAACATCTATATTTAGTATATATTATAATATAAAATATGTATTAAAAATAAGTAATATAATATATATTTATATATAAATATATTGTGTTTGA
>NC_029792.2:1860065-1897480 GCF_000816755.2 Arachis ipaensis | reverse complement strand
TATATTGTGTTTGATTTAGTAGCTAATTTGTTACGTAAACAATATATCTAATTAAGACAAAATATCTAAAATATGATATTGAAAATTAAATTTTAACACAAAATTGGTAAAAACTATTTAAATGGATCATGATATTTGTCAGAAAATTGGTAAACATTTGTCATATATGGTAGAGTATCTGATATATTATTAGATTTCATTTAGTATTGAATCATGTATATACTATAAAAGATGGGTCCATCTCCATCAGATGTAATAACAGCATTCCTTAAATAATTGGTTGATTCATTGCTGCCAACAATTTTACCTTTGCTCTAAAACAATTTTATATTTACACCATAAACAATAACAAGATAGTTTTTTTAATTACTTTGTTTTACCCTGTGCTTAGAAGATTAAGAGATGTGAGCTGAATTAAAGAATTATTGTACATGCTGTTGAAACTTTTATTATGTAATCTATGAATTGCAAGGATCAGAACTTTTCTGGTATGCCTAACCTTCAACCGAGGTATAGCTTGTCAATTTGTTTGAGTGCTATGTAATTCCTCGAATTTCCTTCAAAATAATAGTGCGGGTACTTGTCAAATATACTTGAATGTTCAAGTCATTGTTTATTCGAATATTGGTTACGAGTTTTGTAAGAGATTCTCCTTTCGTTGTTTTTTTCATGTGATCTTATAACAATTTGGATGAATGTTCATTTCTACTATGTAATTATTACATCATAACTTGACTTTAAGGAGCATATAATGTTTGTCGAGTAACCGATCTAGAAAATAATAACCATGTTATAAGTTATTTTTAAATGTTAGTGTGAACTATAACAGATGGACAAAAAACTTTATCATATCATATAAGAAAATATATTTGATGGTATTCCTAATTAATAATAAAATATATGATTATCAGATACATTCTGTAGTGTTGCTATATAACTACTATTACAGAAGAGATAATAAAGAGTTTGAATTTTTGGACTATGATAAATTCTGTAAAGTTCTTGTAGTCCTAAGGCCAAGTTTCTTAACACTCGGAATTCAAACCCTCCATAGCCAAAGAAAACATCATGGATGCTTGTCACATATGCACATCCTTATTATTATGTTCCGAGGGAGGATGGCCAATGTCAAAAGTTGGTGTTCTTCTAATTGACAATGATACAGAGAATTGTTTCTTGTTGTTTGGTGTCGTCACTAAAGAAAAAAGTGTCACGCATTAACGATTTCATTTTTTAGGATGGCAGAAGCAATCGGCATAATATTTTGATTTTTATCTTGTGTAATTACAACTAAAAAGGTACTTTTATATTTTTTATGTTGTATCGTCAATCTTAACTAAAGACTTGTAATGTCGAAACGCTCTAACATATGGATTAAAATTTCAGAATATCCAATGCAATATCTTTACATTCTTCACCTCTTAAGTCCCGTTATATAAGGGTCGTATTTTTATTTAGACAATTGAGTCCGACATCTATTGAACATTACCGTGCACTACATTGGCAGAGTTTGGTAAGATTCTTCCCAATCATTGAAAATATTTTTGATGGACTTTTTCTTTGCTTACCAAGCCTTACAATAATTAATAGTGTAGTTGAACCTAGACTGAACTTCTGAAATTATAAATTTCACCTTCATAGATGTGTCAGTTTCAAACAATGACCTTATAGCATCCGCAACTATGTTTGAATCCAACTTGGAATGATCTTGTGAAATTGTTCCCATGGTGCACGTGTGCCTCCTATTATATATATTTTCTTTATCTCCCAGCAACCTTTTTTTCTAAATCAAGCTAATTCGGATAAGGCAATCATATCCACGACCATACGTCTTACATTTTGCATAGAACGTCTATATCTCAAACTCATACACAATGTAATCTACTCCTCTAGAGATATTATAACTCCTAATTGCCGCGACTACTAACTGTCTAGAATTGCATTCCATCTCAATCATGAACTCACTATCCTAAAAAATAACACCTACAGAAAAAACAAATGGTCACTCATCAATCCATCCAAACTATAAACTAAGAAAATATATTACTCACTCGTGTTCACATATTCAGAAAATTCTGGTGCATGTATAACGTCAATATCCAAACTATGTATAAAAGGTGGAACATCGACGGGTTGACTGGCTGTGTGTGAAACCACTAAATTTTGTACGACTGCATCACTTGCCTCGTGACCATCTCCGTTGTAGTCACTGATTTCGTAGTTAGCTTCAAAGTCCTCTTCACTCTTACTGTTCATTCTTTTGTACACTTCAACTCTATAATTTTTCATATCTGGGTCATGTTGAATCTTCTCCGCAACTATATGTTCCAACTCAACATGTAACTCAATCTTTGACTCTTGCACATGAGTTTGCTTATGAATATGAAACATATGCTACATACTTGTTTCGTCAATAATGGACATAGTATCAAATTGTATTAGTCCGCTAAATACAATAACGGGAGTTCTGTACAGAATATTGCTCACTCTCTTCAAGATATCACTTTCTATATTTTGACAGAAATTATATTGTAGTTCCACAAATATTACTGTTCATATCCTGGCCCAACACTAAGACCCAAGTCCAAACGAAAGGTCTAACCCACAGGATTGAGCTTCGCCTGACACCGACCTTCCCCTGAGAAGTCGGTTCTTGATACGACTTGCTCCAAAGAAGTCGGGGACGAAAATCAGCTGGCAGATAGACACTCATTCAAACGAGTAACTGCCCCTAAAATCTCTCAACCCACTTTCAGGAGCCCTATCTCAACTTCCCTAAGATAAAGGGACGGTTATCCACCTTAAAAGGTGGAACTACTTCAACGGTGGTTATTGGTTCACCACTATAAATACACTGACACCCCTCAGGTATCTCTAAGTCCCAATACTCTCTAGACCTGCTTACACCTTTGCTGACTTAGGCATCGGAGTGTCTTTGCAGGTACCACCCTCCATTCACTCATACTCACAAGTCGGACGGAGGCCCAGAAGCGCGAATCCCTTCGAAGGATTTTCCCCTCAGACGATTGAGCCAACCTAACGAGTCCAGCCCATTAATCTCCGGTTACCCATCATAACATTGGCGCCGTTGCCGGGGAACCCGAGAGATCAACCAGTGATGGCGGACAATTCACCAGAAGATATGGTCATATAGCGTCCGATTCCGAGCAAGAAAACCTAGATACCGGAAACAACGACGCAGACCTAACCATTCACCAGGGAGCCAACGACCAACATAGAGAAGGCACATCTGGGTTAAAAAACCCAAAGGTAAACTCCTCGGAGGGACGAGAATCAGGAAAGGAAGGGCCACCCCCTGCAGCCGAGCTAATGGGGTTGATCCATGGTCACCAAGGTCGTTTAGAACAGCTGGAACAAGAATTAGAACGACAGCGAGAGGCGGAGTGAAATCTAAGGGAAGAGATAGAGTGGCGAAAAGAGTTAGAAGAAAAACTCTCGAATCTAGAATCCTCCCTTAGAAGTCGGAACTCCCGTGGTGACCGAGAAGAGTCGCCCCTGGGAGGAGAGGATCCGTTCAGTGAGGACATAATGAGGGCAAAAGTTTCAAGAAACTTCAAAAGCCCTGATATGAACCTCTATGACGGTACCACGGACCCGAAGCATCATTTAAGCAATTTCAAAGGTCGGATGTATCTGGCTGATGCTTCTGATGTAACTCGCTGCAAAGCTTTCCCGACCACCCTGTCGAAAGCGGCGATGAAGTGGTTCGATAGCCTCCCTCCAAGGTCGGTTACCAGCTTTGAAGATCTCTCGAGAAAATTCTTAATGACGTTCTCCATCCAGAAGGATAAAGTAAAGCACGCACCGAGCCTCCTGGGAGTAAAACAGGAGGTCGGAGAACCTTTACGGGATTACATGGAAATGTTCAACAAAGCGTGCTTGGAGATTCAAGACCTGCCCACCGAGGCAATCATCATGGGACTAGTAAATGGACTTAAAGAAGGTCCCTTCTCGCAGTCCATATCAAAAAGGCACCTCACTTCCTTGAGCGATGTACAAGAAAGAGCAGAAAAGTACATCAACATGGAGGAGAATGCCAGACTACGAGAGCCGAGTTGGCGACCTGGGCACCCCCACTCGATAAAAGAGAAAGAAAGGGAGCCCAAGAAAAAAGAGGAAGTCGGTCTCGACAGATCAAAGAGATATCACTCTTATACTCCTCTAAAAGTTTCCATGGTGGATGTATACAGAGAAATCTACAATACTGAAAGACTGTCACCTCCCAAACCCATCAAAAATAAAAAGGGAGGAAGCCGCAGCGATTACTGTGAGTACCATAAGATGTATGGCCACTCAACAAATGATTGCTACGACCTCAAAAATGTGATAGAAAAGTTGGCCAGAGAAGGCCGACTTGATAGATATCTCATGGAAAGGTCGGACAATCATGGGAAAAGAAAGTGAGATGACGGGGACCGAAGAGACCCCCCACCACAAACCCCCAAGAGACACATTCATATGATCTCGGGAGGATTTGTGGGAGGGGGTCTCACCAAGTCATCTCGCAAGAGACACCTCAAGTGAGTTTACCAGGTCGGGAGCGAATCACCCGACCTCCCAACCATCTCATTTACAAAGGAGGATGGGCAAGGAGTAATCCCTGGACATGATGATCCAGTGGTGATAACCATGATCCTAGCCAATGCCCATCTCCACAGAACTCTAGTAGACCAAGGGAGTTCAGCAGACATCCTTTTTAAGCCCGCGTTCGACAAACTAAGGTTAGATGAAAAAGAGTTGAGAGCTTACCCCGATACCCTGTACGGTTTGGGAGACACGCCAATAAAACCACTGGGATTCTTGCCCCTCTATACGTCTTTTGGGAAAGGGGAAAAATCCAAAACTCTGAGCATAGACTTTATAGTCATCGACGTGGGGTCAGCATATAATGCCTTGATTGGCAGAACTACCCTAAATTGACTCGGGGAAGTGGTATCTACCCCCACCTTTGCATGAAATTCCCGACATATGCGGGGATAGCAACGGTACGGGGAGACCAGAAATTGGCAAGAAAATGCTACAATAAAAGCCTGAACCTGAGAGGAAAAGGCAAGAAAGTTCACACCATAGAGCTCGGTGGCACGAGAGCCAAAGAAGAGCTGTGACCACAACCAGGAGGAAAAACTGAAGAAATACAGGTCGGCGAAGAGGAAGGAAAAAATACCAATATAGGAGACGACCTAGAAGAAAACCTAAAGCAAAGGTTGACAAAGCTCCTAAGAGATAATTCTGACCTCTTTGCCTGGAAAGCCTTCGACATGCCTAGGATAGACCCCGAGCTCATGTCCCATAGGCTCTCAGTATATCCGGGATCACGACCTGTACAGCAGCGAAGGCGTAAACTTGGCCCAAAACGAGCTCAAGCGGTGGAGGAGCAGGTACAAGCACTCCTGGAAGCCGGCTTCACCAGAGAAGTTAAATATCCAACCTGGCTAGCAAACGTAGTGCTAGTCAAGAAGCAAAACGGCAAGTGGAGGATGTGCGTCGACTACACCGACTTGAATAAGGCATGTCCTAAGGACCCATATCCACTCCCAAGCATTGATACTCTAGTGGACTTTAGCTCGGGGTATCAATACTTGTCGTTTATGGATGCCTACTCGGGATACAACCAGATCCCGATGAATAAGTCGAATCAAGAAAAAACATCATTCATCACGCCTAGAGCAAACTACTTCTACGTGGTCATGCCATTTGGATTAAAAAATACCGGGGCCACATATCAAAGGCTGATGAATAAGGTGTTCGCTCCCCACCTCGGGAACTTAATGGAAGTCTACGTAGACGATATGCTGGTAAAAACCAAGGAAGAAACCGACCTCTTGACAGACCTCTCGCAAGTCTTTAACACCATAAGGTTACATGGGATGAGGCTAAATCCCACAAAGTGTACCTTCGCAGTGGAGGCTGGAAAATTCCTGGGGTTTATGCTGACGCAAAGGGGGATTGAAGCAAATCCCGACAAGTGCAAAGCCATCCTAGAAATGAAAAGCCCGACTTGCTTAAGAGAGGTTCAATAATTGAATGGTCGACTTGCAGCCCTCTCCAGGTTTTTGGCAGGATCAGCATTATGATCCCTTCCACTGTTCTCTCTACTAAGAAAGGGATGTCAGTTTGAATGGACTCCAGAGTGTGAAGAAGCATTCCAAGAGTTCAAAAGGTTCTTGAGCCAACCTTCAATCCTGACCCGACCTCTAGTTGCGGAAGAGCTCGTCCTATACTTGTCTGTAGCAGACAAAGCTGTAGCATCCGCACTAATACGAGAAGATGGGGTCGGGCAGCATCCCGTGTACTTCACCAGCAAAGTCCTACAAGGCCCTGAACTAAGGTACCACAAACTAGAGAAGTTCACTTACTCCTTAGTAATAGTCTCACGGAGGTTACGGCCTTACTTCCAAGCCCACACAATAAGAGTCCGAATGAACCAACCTATGAAGTAAATCCTCCAAAAGACGGATGTTGCAGGGAGAATGGTTTAGTGGGTAATAGAGCTCTCTGAGTTCGACTTGAAGTACGAAACCCGAACGGCAATTAAATCCCAATGCCTCACCGACTTCATAGCGGAGTATGCGGGAGACCAAGAGAAAAAACCAACTACATGGGAACTATACGTAGATGGATCCTCAAACAAGACAGGAAGCGGTGCAGGCATAATACTGGTTAATGAAAAGGGAACACAAATAGAAGTTTCCCTCAAATTTGAATTCTCAACTTCTAATAATCAGGCAGAATACGAAACCCTGATTGCAGGTTTGAAGCTGGCAGAAGAGGTTGGTGCAACAAAAGTGATGATATTCAGTGACTCTCAAGTGGTGATCTCTCAAATAAATGGAAAGTATCAGGCCAAAGACCCAAATATGAAGAGATACTTGGAAAAAACTCTGGAGCACCTTGGGTGCTTTGCAGAAACCGAGATCAGGCATATAACTCGGGATCTTAATAGCAGAGCAGACGCCCTCTTCAAGTTAGCAAGTACCAAACCAGGGGAGAATAATAGAAGCTTGATCCAGGAAACTCTTCAAGAACCCTCTGTAGTGAAAGCAGAGGACAAACAAGATGTCCTTGAAGTGACCGGGCTAAACCTCGGATGGATGAATCCCTTGGTCGAATACCTAAAATTCGACATCCTCCCCAAAAAGGAAAAAGAGGCCAAGAAAATCTGGAGGGAAGCATAATACTACACTCTAGTGAAAAATATCCTCTATAAAAGAGAAATATCAACACCATTGCTGAAGTGCGTACCGACCTCAAGGACCACTGAAGTACTAGAGGAGGTTCATAATGGGATCTGTGGAAACCATCTCGGAGCCAGGTTGTTAGCCAGAAAAGTAATCCGAGCTGGGTTCTATTGGCCGACCTTGCAGAAAGATGCCACAGAATTTGGAAGAAGTGCCAACCATGCCAGATGCATGCAAATTTCCATGTGACTCCCCCCGAGGAGCTCATCAGTATAACTTCTCCATGGCCCTTCGCAAAATAGGGGATGGATCTGTTAGGATCTTTTTTCCAGGCCCCAGGACAATTCAAATACTTAATTGTGGGAATAGACTACTTCACAAAGTGGATAGAAACAGAACCATTAGCCACCATCACAGCCCAGAGAAGTCGGAGATTCCTCTACAAAAACATCATCACAAGGTATGGGATACCTCATTCCATCACCACAGATAATGGAACCCAGTTCACCGACTCTACCTTTAGAAGCCTAGTAGCCAGTATGAAGATCAAACACCAGTTCACCTCGGTGGAACATCCACAAGCAAACGGACAGACCGAGGCAGCTAACAAAGTCATACTGGCAGGACTAAAGAAAAGGCTACAAGATGCAAAAGGAGCCTGGGCTGAAGAGCTCCCCCAAGTGTTATGGGCTTACTGGACGACGCCTCAATCTGCTACAAGAGAAACACCCTTCCGACTTGTCTATGGCGTGGAAGCCATGATACCAGTAGAAATCGACGAGCAAAGTCCAAGGGTGATCTTTCATGACGAGGTCGGAAACATACAAGGGCACAAAGAGGAGCTTGAATTGCTCCCTGAAGTCCGAGAACAAGCCCAGATAAGAGAAGCAACATTGAAGCAAAGGATGACTACCAGATACAACAAAAAAGTCATTCGAAGAAGTTTCACCCCAGACGACTTGGTCTTAATCAGAAACGACATTGGAGTCAACAAATCTGGGGAAGGAAAGCTCGCTGCTAATTGGAAGGGACCATACAAAATTAGTGAGGTCCTAGGAAAAGGTTATTATAAGGTGACCGACTTAAACGGCACCGAGTTACCAAGGTCGTGGCATGCTTGTAATATGAAAAGGTACTATAGTTAAAAGCGAACTCTACTCCCTGATGTACTCTTTTTCCAACTTCATGATTTTTTCCCAAAAGGGTTTTTTCTGAAGGAGCGTTTTTAAGGAGGCATCACAGTAGAGACTAAGGGACCATAGACAGTCAAAAACCCTTAGTAGCAGTAAAGTACCTTCGCAAATAAATAAAGATCTTTTACAATATCTCTTATAAATTCCTTCTCGTTTTCTTTCTTTCTACGAAATGCGCCGACTTAAGCTCGACAAAACGTGAAAATCCCATGAACCGACCTAGATGGTCGTCAGGATGAAACGACGAGGTACAAGTCGGTGTAAAGAGGTTATAAAAGTTGATGGTGGAAAACTCGAAAAAATCTGACTTATAAGTTGGAAAAACTGAGAAGCAAAGAAAAACGCATCGCAAAAATAACCTAAGTCATAAGAACTCAATAAATAAAAAAATTGAGTATAAAGAATACCAAAAAGAGATCAGAAAACCTATTCAAAGCACCAAGGCAAAAGGCTGTCCCAAATTCTTAAGGAAAACTTAAAAGAAACTTAAAGGGAGGGACAGTCAGCCAAGAAAAAGGTTTTTCAAAACAAGGATCAAAAGGATTTTTTGAAACCTAAAAACAGAAAAACATGCACACAACGAGACAAAGAAAGATAACCTAAACCCTTATCCAAAAAAGGATATTTCTAAATATTTTGTTTACGGCCATAAAAGGCCAAGAAAAATATCAGCAGACCACCACCACTACATAAAAACAAATAGTTTAAAAAAAAGGGGACCCACAGGCCGGGTCCCCATATAGCCACAACAAATTTTTTCAGCTAGGAAGGACGTTACCACCAGAGTCAGGGAGAGTAGTCGGAGCACCACCGGAGTCAGGGAGAGTGGTCAGAGCGCCATCAGGGCCAGGAAGGGAAATATCCATAGGAGATGGAGTGGAAGTTCCAGGAGCCTTCGAAGAACTCGGGGCATCTTTTGGTCGGGGAGGGGACTCCATTATCCTCTGCTCCCGAGTCTTTAGATCAGACTCGGTGACATAGCAGGGAGAGGAAGGAGAAACGATAGCTCCATCGACCACAATTTTATCCGGATCCAAAGGAGAGAGATCTAGGTCGGGAGCAAGAACCCCGACCTATTCTTTAAAGATCCTCCATGCTTCTTCAGCCCCGTCAGCAATGGAGTCCTCCAACTCTGTATAAGCCTCCCGAGCTCTCATCAGATCCTTCTTCACCTCCACAAAGTCCTCGAACAAACTCGAATAACTCTCCTGCTCCTTCTCCCTCAGGCCCTCCGTCATGGAACATTGGGCCTGCAACTTCCTCTCCCTCTCCTGGAGGCCATCCATCTCTTCCTTCAATTTGGCGACCTCCTCCCTCAGCACCTTCTCCTGCCCTTGATATAAGAGAAGCCTCCCCTCCAGCTCTTCAACCCTCGAGGTTGAACCCAAAGAGCTGAGGGGAGTCTTCTAAAAAATATCAAGGAACTTTGTACATACCCCAGCCGCCCTGATACTCTCCTGAGCCAGAATAGTAAGGTGGTTTCGAACAGAAGCATCATCCATACTTATGCGAGTATGAGGATAGATATGCTTCCGAACAAACTGAGGCGCATCCACTTTAGCCTCACCTTCAAAAGAAGAGCCAGACTCTAAAGTCTTGTGCTTCTTATTTTCTGGCTCAGGGAAAGATCGGGGAGGAGGGGACGGCTGAGAAGAAGCTGAGGAAGAAAGGACAATAGGTCGGGTAGGGGTCCCCAAATTGTGAGAAGGAGGGGGAGGAGAGGGAAGAGAAGGACCAGTTACCCTGGCACCGCCGACTCTGGCGCGGGACCTCGCTTTGGCCTCCTGAGCTCTCTGATAAGACTCCCTAGAATTCTTCTTCGCCATTTCTGTAAAAGCAATTAGGAAGCTAAAGTCAGCAAAACAAGTCGGAGAAAACAAGTCGAAAAATATGATAAACAAACAAAAAGCTACCTAGTTGAGCCTGGACAAAAGTCGGAGACCCCTGGAGAAACTTTTTTGTATCCAGGTAGGGGGCTCTCCCCCACACTTCTCAGAGGAACCCCACAACGGCCGCCTCCACCTCATCCAAATCATCCAAACTATATTTTTCACAAGGAGAGGCCTCTAGCCAGTACAGAGGAAAGCGAGGAGAAGAATTTTCATCCAAAAAAAATGGGTGGTGGCCCTCTACAGCTTGAACTTTGAAAAAGAAATTTTTGAAGTCATGAAAGGATTCATCAAAAAGGGTAAAAACTCTCAGGCCTTGTATGGCCCGAAAAGACACCCACTGCTGCTCATTATTTTGCCCACTGAAGGGCTTGGTCATGTGAAAAAGATAAAAAAAAAAATCTTCAAAGAAGTCGGAAAGTCTAAAGCATGGCTGATAAATTGATAAATTTTCAGAAAACTCCAAGAATTAGGGTGAAGTTGGGTAGGAGCAACACGGCAGTGGCATAAAACAGTTATCTCAAAGTCAGAAAAAGGAAGAAAAACGCCCAGGCGGGTAATCATGCTCTCATACATATAGAAAAAATGAGGGGCTGCCTCAGAAGCCCTCCTAAAACAAACCCGGTCTTCTGGACCCGGGGTAATCAGTTCATATTTTGGCTCATTCTCATCAGAAGTACAGAGCCTATGATGAGTACGAAGGTTGGTGATAAAGTCGGTATCAACAAAAGGTTCTTCCCAAGAACCGTGACATCCACCCATTGAGCAAGAGTTTCTATAGAAGACATTTTTTCCTAGAAAGGGTTAGTGAAACCTACAAAGGAAAAAGAAAAAGGATCAAAAACAGGGTCTCTAAGAAGCCTGGAATCAAACAAAACAGAGTCACTAGAAGCCTACAAGCCAACCCTCCTCTCTAAAATAAAAACATGCAAACAAAAGCACTTCGTAAAAAGAGAGTAGAGAAAAAACTAACCTTTGCTTGAAAAAAAGGATAGGGGCAGAGGAATTTCTTCGAACAAGAGCTTCTTTCGAACAGAGGAGAGGAAGTGTGAAAGTTTTCAAAAACGAAGCAAGGAAAGAGAGGGAAAGTATTTATAAAAACGTTGGGGGCATAATAGTAAAAACGGAGGCCGTCATTTAAAGAGAGGCACCGTTCCCAATGTAACTGATCCCCGCGTATGAATACACAAATCCCTAACGGACGCGACGTTTGATTAGACGCGACTGTTGAGAATTTTTAAAAAACACGTCGGTTATGAAACATCACGTCGGCTCCTTATCAGGTCGGCTGCGGTCCCGAGTTAAATACTCGACCCCAACTCTTAAAAGAAATTGGGCTCGAGTAGGGGCACTGTTCATACCCTGGCCCAACATTAAGGCCCAGGTCCAAACGAAAGGCCCAACCCACAGGATTGAGCCTCGCCTGACACCGACCTTCCCCTGAGAAGTCGGTTCTTGATACGACTTGCTCCAAAGAAGTCAGGGACGAAGATCAGCTGGCAGATAGACACTCATTCAAACGAGTAACTGCCCCTAAAATCTCTCAACCCACTTCCAGGAGCCCTATCTCAACTTCCCTAAGATAAATGGACGGTTATCCACCTTAAAAGGTGGAACTACTTCAACGGTGGTTATTGGTTCACCACTATAAATACACTGACACCCCTCAGGTATCTCTAAGTCCCAATACTCTCTAGACCTGCTTACACCTTTGCTGACTTAGGCATCAGAGTGTCTTTGCAGGTACCACCCCACATTCACTCATACTCACAAGTCGGACGGAGGCCCAGAAGCGCGAATCCCTTCGAAAGCTTTCCCCCTCAAACGATTGGGCCAACCTAACGAGTCCAGCCCATTAATCTCTGGTTACCCATCGTAACAATTACAATGCATGAAATAATAAAGAAAAAAAGATTCTCACATGCAAAGCGCACACACTCTCATATGTATTTCGTATAATCTCACCATTGTAATACACTAAAATAACTCCCTCGTAATGAAGTAAAATGATAACGAATTTCATATTTATAAACAGAATTTTCAAATAACATAAAAAGTATTCAATGCGTAGATTATGTGTTGCATTAGCATCCAACTCCACGTGACATGTGGCCAGCGTGCAACCTGCATGTTGCAACACGCCTCTTGTGTGCTAAAACACGTGTCTTCCATGCCGGTGGACAGGCCCTTTTGCAGTGTCTATCCATGTGCAATTACACATTATCAGCCAATTTTAAACAAAAAAAAACACCATCTTTTTCAATTTTAGAAAAAAGAGCCAAATTAATGTCTCCCGAAAAATAATGCGCATAAACATTTTGGTTCAAATTTTATTTAAATATAATAAAAAATTAAAATAATAAAATGACAAGATCTTATGTAATAATGTAGCAGGGGATAAGATTCCTTCTTATCTATTGTATATCCTATTTTTATTTGTTGTGCAGATTTCAAATTTATTTGTAAGCTTTTATATATAGAGGCGTCCATCCTTGTAATAGATCAACTCAATTTTCAATAAAAAATTCACTATGAAATATTCATCAGGAATACTTGTTAAAATTCTCTCCCTCTCTAAAAACTTGATTCTTTAATATGTTTATCTTTGTTTTTTAGTTTCACGTATGTTCTAGACTTGTCTATTATCTGAGAATCTTGCCTATCAAAAATAAAACTGATCAGATTCATGAGATTTTCTAGTGTTGAAAAGAAAAAGAGTATCAGATCTCCAGATTATTTTGTTAAAAATTTCATTGACAACTTCTGTGTTAAGATTATTATAGGTATGTCAGGAAATAATTACAAAACTTCCTCTGAATCTTACTCGCCCTTTTTCTTGAGTAAATTTTATTTAAATATAATAAAAAATTAAAATAATAAAATGACTAAATTACTAAAAGCTGACAGAGTGAGAGTGTGCGTCAAATTGCTATTTCAAGTGTTTTGCTGTCACACTCTTCAGTCTTCATTCTTCACACAACATTTCAGAGTTTCTCTTTCACTTTTCACAAACAGAATTCAGAATTGAGATTTGAGAACTGAGAACTGAGAACCTTAAACAGTGAGTCAGTGAGCAATAGTGAGTAATGCTTCTACTGTCTGCATTTCAATTTTCAAGTTCTCTCCTTTCTCTAACTCTTCTTCTATTAAATCTTCATTTGTGTATTCCGGGTAAAAAGGCGTAATCTTAATTTCTAAACGGTTTGTTTGGGAACTTTTTTTCATGAGATAGGTAAAGGGGTCAAGTTTCTATTCGGAATATTCAAATACTTTGTGTGGTGAAGTTGGGATTTTGAGAGTGTATAGCATGCATGTCCAGCCAAATACTCTCTTTTATCCCGAGGTGTTGCAAAAATGTGATTTTTTCTTTTAGTTTGTTGAAATTAAAAATGTTGCCTTTTAGAAATGATGACGATTTGTTTTTGTTCTCTTTGCAGTCATACTTATTTTTGTGACAGCTGAAATCTCTGGGTGAGTGGAAGGATATATCAGTGGATTGAAGATGGAACCATCAAATGTAGTTTCGGTGTTGCTTGAATTATTGGTTGACCCAGTTCTTGCTGCAAATGCTTCTAGCCAAGATAGTCCTCCACTATCTCAACAGCAATCAATAGCAAAACAGGTATTCTTTTTTTCATCTCTATAATCTATGCACAATAATCATAGCAATCCAAAGATTAACCTATGTGACTTGTTTTGACCATCGTTGAAGTGTGTGACATAGAACAAGGTATAATAGTCTTCTTTTGAAACAGGGTTTCTCAATAATACTTTTCAAGTTCTTAGTCAATTACAATTAGGAAATGCAAGCATCACAGGTTCACAAATATGCTTTTTATTGAAATGTATGCAGAAATGATTGTCTTCCTAGTTATTTATTAATGACTCTGGTTGTTGGCATTAGGTGCATTCTGTTGTGCTGCTGTATAACTATTACTACAGAAAGCAGCACCCGGAGCTAGATTTTCTACCATTTGATGAATTTTGCAAGTTGGCCGTGTCTCTGAGGCCAAGTCTGTTAGCATATATGAAATGGACACGTAAGTCTGATGAAACTGAGCTTGTCGATGCGGTGAACCAGCTATCATTAACAGAAGAAAAGATCATGGAGGCTTGTAATATAAGTAGATCTCTAGATCCATTGAAAAGTGTTTCTAATGTAGAGGGATGGCCTATTTCAAAAGTTGCTGTTCTTTTAGTTGACTGTAAGATGGAAAATTGCTTCTTGTTGTCTAGTTCCATCACTAAGGGGGTGTGGTCACTGATTGAAAAAGATGTGGATGCCTCCAGCTTAAGCTCTATTGTTTCAAGCGAAAGTGGAACTAGGTGTTACAAAAAGCGAAAAGTCATTGATGAACTTCAAAATACAAAGTTTCTGCAAATTGGGTACTCTGCTGTAAAGGAAGCTGCAGGTAATTATCCTTGTACAAAAATGATTGCCATGTCTATTGTGAGCCGCCGTTGCACTTAGTTGTAAATTGGCAGACTATTTTTCCATATCCAATCTATATAACGTAGTGTAGTTCTCGATGCAGCTGGTTACAACATTTTGCGGCATGTTTTTGTTTATGCTTTCCATCTATTCTGAGGCTATTGTTGAATCATATATTGTTCTCTCTTTGGTTAATATTGTGCTGTGCTAAAATGTTATTTAAACATACTTGCAGTCTAGCACTTGTTAATGTGTCATTTTATTGTAGTTAGGTTTTGATAGAACTACTTTTTTTGTAATGAAAAGTTGAATATGATTTTTGTATGTAATACAGGTGTCAATGAGACTGATATTACAGTTTTGGGAAGCTACACTGTTTATTCTGAGAGCAAAGAGAAAGAAGCTTCACGCTTTTTTATAATGAAGTGCTCCCAGTTGATCAATCAAGAGGCTAACCGAGTTCATATCCGAGATTTAATTCAAAGGTTTGCTTCAGTTGCCTCTTTTTGGCTGTTGGCCAATGAATTAGTCCTAAGGGTGAATGACATCATCACTTTCACCAGCTTTTCCATTGATAGTGTAGTGGTGTCTGCAACAGGCTGACCTGAATCTTCTCATTGTACTTGAAGTGGTACTTGTGTTCAGGATTTAATAATGCTTGGATATTTGTTGCAGACTTCGTTTTGATAAAGAATTCTGGCTTGAGACAAACTTTGTTTATTTTTCTGCATAATGATTTGTCTTCTCTTGGGTATAGGTTGCAGGGTCCTCTGGTCAAAATGAGTTCTAGCAGTTGGAGTATCACTCCAGTTGTTGAGTTCTTCCATTTGCTTCCTTATTCTGAAGTAATATCAGAATGGTTTTCTAGGTTGGTGAAGTTCTCCTTTCCCATTTTGTAGCTCATGATTTAGGTTGATTTTACAATATTTTCGACTTTTTACATCCTCTTTCTGTATTTGATGCCAGTTCATGCTTTATCGAATTTACCTCTTGAACTTGTGTGAATATGTCAGGCAGTAAAAGTTCTTCACGCTTATGACATTTCCAACCTATATAGTTGGATGATTGGAATATCGCAGAAATAGATTCTGTGCACATCATCAGAAGTCCCAGAGCCTTGATGTTCCTCTGATCATCAGTCATTGCCATTTTATATTTCCTTTTGACATATTTTTTGGTGCAATATATTTGTGTGTGTAGAGAAACCGACTCCAACAGTTTGCAAGAACCAACCCTGGGAGAGAAAAATGCAAATGCAGACGGTGCCGAGGGGACAGAATCACATATAAGCAAGGGCATGAATGTTGGCCTTGCTAGCAAGCTAAGCAGTGATAATATAGAATCAATGCAGCAAAAAGAGAACAACAAAAGCTGTACCATTGCAGAGTGTGGTTCTGTCAAGGAGGCCCAGGATATGGATTTGAACAATTCTTCTGTTGTTCCATCACAAAATAAGGAATGCCAGCTTAATGTCAATACATTACATGTTAGTGAAGATCAGAATATGGAAAATAAGTCCACGCAACACGACTCCAATGGATTTACACACCCTATTAAGGTATCAAATGTTTCTTTCTCACTAACTCTGTTTTTTTAATTATCATTTTGACTGCAGTTGGTGTACTACCTTGGAACTAAGAATTGAGCTAGCAGGGATTAAATTCAATTCTTTTATGTAGTTTAGTTTTGTTACCCCTTGTCTGTTTAGTAATGACAGAATGTGCAGATATTGGCATCCACAATGAATGATTATTAGTTCACCAGTCTGTGTTCACTTTTTAAGTTTTGTTTTAAGATAATATTTTTCTATTGAAAGTTTGTAATGTGCCATGGTGTTTGAGGTTAGTAAGTTAACCAATTTTACACCTATATTCTCCAAATTACAAAGAAGTATTTTTGTTCCCCTACTTACTAGTTTTCCTCCATAAGAAGAGTTTTCAAAGATGTATTTCAATATTTGTTATTTCTCTCATCCATTTGCATGGCAATGGTGTCTGGCAGGTTGTGAAGGTTGATCCAACAATGAGTCCTATTGCTGAGGGCGGGACCAACAATCAATCTGCTTGTAATAAGATTTGGGGCTCTAAAGATTCTGAAAAAGGCATCCATGAAGAATCTGCTCCAGTTGCAAATAATTCTCATTCAAATATTGAGAAGCTCCAAAATCTTTTATTAGATTCAAAGGGGGAGACACTGTCACAAACATCCCTCGCTGTTCTTAATCGAGAGAAGAATGAGCTGGTAAAAACTTTTTTACTGCTTTTCTTGGTGACATTAATGTTTAATTCACTCTAAGTAGCTGGCTATGGACACCTACACATGGTTATTTATCATTAACCTGATAAAATAGTGAAAGAAACTTTTTTGCTTGTTACTGCCATTTATTGGCTTACTTGAGATCAACTCTCATATAATTCGAATGGTGAAAAGCCCTGCATTTGCACTTATCTTATACTTGGTTTTTGTCTGCAGACTCTTCGGCGTCAAATGATAGATGAGGATATTGCTCTATGCGATAAAAAAATTCAGAGAATTTTAGCTGGTATGTTTTCCTATAATGTTGCTTGTCCCTTTTTTTTTAATTTTTGTGTCTGCTTCTCTCGGTATTTATGTTAAAGGAAAAACATTCTTTCAGTTACTTCCCTTTTATAATTAATTTTCTCAAATATCAAGCAAGTTCTCAAAAAAGATGCCTGTTATTTCCCTATTGGCATTTTCCCTATTTCATGACCACATCAAATTTTGTTTGCATTAGAGGCATAGTATTTGAGAGCATAATTGACTTAAGCAAACTGATATTTTCACCTATCATTTAAACTTTGTCAATGTGTGGGTTGAAAAGATGATGATTGGTTTTGCTTGCTTAACAGATGTGGAAGATAGTCTGGAAACAACGATAGATGCCATTATAGAGGGTTGTAATTATTCATGGGAAGGAAATCATGGAGGGATAAGAAAAAATCTTGAGGATCCATGCTTAGCTCCATCTAATAAGATGAAAAGTGGGGGAGATTCTGTACTCATTGCACAAAGTCCTTGCCAGGCAAGACAATTTCCAACCTAATACTAAATTATGCATGTTGTGATTGGTGTTTGTGGTGCATTCACATGCTTAAGTTATGTGTTTGAGTAAAACAAGAGGAACCGGTTTAACGAATCTATGATGCCTTGTTAATCTGTTTCTACAGAGGGTCCCATGATCCATGAATGTTGCTTTATCAGTGGGAGACTGTTAGATAATACTGATAATAACGCTTATGTTCATGACCTGTTAGTTAGCAGTCAATGGCAACTGTTCCTTTGATCTCCATACAAGTACTCAGATCTCTGTTTAATCTTGCAGGAACTAGACAGTATATGTAATGAAAATATTTGGACCATACCGATGTATCGAGTATCTCCATCAGACGGTAAGTTGTCCAATTTAGGTGTAGAAGCCAAGATTCTTGTGATACAGTTATGTTGCTTGTATACCTATGTTGAAGAATTATCATGTATTTGACATGCACTATATATATACATTGCTTAATGAAGGTGGATTCCGAGCTTTGGTGACCTTTAAAGGACCCGACTTTGAGTGTTCATTGGGGGGTGACACTTGTTCCAATCCTCGCGAAGCAAGAGACTCGGCTGCTGCAAGGGTGTTGGCTAACTTAAGAAGCAAGCAAAAATCGGCTAGTGATTTTGACTCCAAGGCATAGAATCAACAAACTTTCTAGATTTTTCTCTTCCTTTGATTTCTGTTTAGTGTATGAAAAACAAAAGTAGTTTTTATTTTACTGATTTGACAATCGATGTGCGTTATATTAAGTATAGCAGCTGAGTTTGTTGCTTGGTCCCAAGTTATCTGTTATCTCGCTTTACTTTTATCTTTTGTTATGATCATTAATGTGTTGGTGAACAGAAATGTTTTCTTTTTGAAAGTGAATTTCCAATAACTGTTGCATGGATGGATATATTGTTTTTGTGAAACGGCCATGAACATATATGAGGTCTTCTTCGTTGTTTTTGCGTGTTTTTGAAAAACTTACAATTTAAAATTAGTTGTAAAGATATATTATATATAGTCTTTTGTGATATAAATTCCAAAACAGCTTTATCATTTTCAAAATGTTTTTATTTTTATTTTTTTAGAAAAAGCTGTTTCGTAGCTACCGAATTATCAAATAACGCAGTACTTAATTATTATATTTTTTTAATGATTAAGTACATCAAAATCATTATATAAATACATCAAAATCAGCCACTAGTATAAAATATATATTAAAATGTAAATACACATTAAAAATAAATCGAATAATACATTTATATATAAATAATTAGTAACTAGTTTTGATGACTGATTTTGGTATGCAAATAATATTTTTGGATTCTAAATATCAAATATTTTACCATGTAAACGAAATACAATCCAAATAAAGAATTATCTTAAAACTACTTTTCAACAAAAAATTATCCAAGCATCAATTTCAATATCTAACAACAAAAATATCTTAAAAAATGTCAACTTGTAAAATTTATCCATGGCAGCAGAGTTTGCCATGTAATTACCATAGACATAATCCTAGCTTCCTATAGCTACATCTTATGGTTTCCTATAGCTATGCTACTCTGGATTTGAGGAAAAGAATGCCTGTAAATAAATTTATTTAGTTTGATTTGTGTATGCGACCTTCAACTTAGAACCTTTCCCTTTTTCACAGTAATTTAAAAATTTGCACCATCCTCAACAAAGTTTAATAAAAAACTCACAGCTGAGGTCTTACAATCAAGTTTGGTTTGGGAAACCCTCTTCATGATTCTTGAATAGAGCCTTTCGAGCTGTGGAATGCTGTAACCGTCGCTGCGCTCGACAAAAAGCTGCTTAATAGACTGCAATCTTGTTGAAAGTTCAGTATCTGATATCGTGGCGTCTTCAAGATTGCTACCATGAACACTTTCATTTGTACCCGTTCCATGCAAATTCCCATCAGTTGATTGGGTTTGACTCTTGGATGGTAAAGGGTCTTGTCCTGACTTATCTTTTGCTATTTAAACCCAATTTTGAAAACTTCAAATAATCAGTATTTGATTAAAGGAAAACAGTGAACAATCAATTGATAATTTGCAACCAAGCAACACGGAACCAGCGTATTTATACGCATGCATACAGAAGTGGTAACCAAATACTAAAAGGGAGTAAATGGAATCCAGAAGTTCTACAGATTCGTCACTGACGTAACATTCATGATTATCATGCCTCAGGTCAACTCATGAAAGCTAAAATACCATTAATATTAGGTACAATTCGAATGAGTTCCAGATATTATAATTTATTAATTTTACATTGGAACATAAATAACAAGCATACTGTAAATGAATCTATCCATACCTCCACGTGCAACATCAGAACTCTTCTTAGTATGCTTCAATGCTTCATAGCTCTGATCCACACTAACCTCTGGTTCGACATTACGAAGTCGAGCACTCAATCTAGTGGCAGTTCCCAGTTGTACAACGGGAGTAGCAGGGAATGTAGACCCCCTTAATTCATTAGACAAATGAACCGGGCCGCCCTGGGCAGCAATCTTGTCACAGTATGCAACTAATGCTGGATCCATCTGTGAGATCATCCCATGCACCTGACAAATGTAAAGAGGAGAAAAAAAGAAGCAAGGTGAGTGCACAACTGAACATTTATAGACACTGGTCATCAGCATAAAAGCTCCAGCTCAAAACTAATCATAAAAGGAAGTTCATTTATACCACATCACGGAGCTGACAAGCTCTACTCACAATCCGAGCACCGTTGTAATCCTCTCCATTGTAAGCCTGTGGGAAAAATAAAAAGGATCAAATTCAGATAATAAAGCACTCTCAATCATTTTCAACTGTCACATCACAAGAATGGACATTGGATAGGACCCAGCCAAGTTAAAGGCCACAGGATGCATACCTTTGCATTGGAAACAATAAGATCGATGTCCTGGAGGAATGCAGAACGTGTAATATACCAGCCATTATCAACACGCTGCAACATGGTTACCATGTCCATCGGGTTCTGGATAATTGAGTGATAGTTAGGAGCATCTTCGTCTGAGACTGGATAATGGAAGAGATTATATCGCTTGTCATATAATATCCTGCCACAGGAACAGAAGAGATGAAATCAGAGAGCCAGAGAGAGAAGCTTTATGTGTTCAATTAAAGATGACAATGTCCCAAGTGAAGCCAAGAAATCATGAATTTAGAACATATTAGTTGCACTTGTCTTACTTGCAATGCTTATTCGTCACATACTCACATCAGTTATATCAATTTAAAACAATTTATAGATATTTTTGTTGGTGTATTTTAGATAGCATTCAGAGCTTGGTTAATGAAACAAAACCCATTAAGGACTTTAGGATCATTCTGCAACAATGTCATTAGAAGTTTAAGACATCAATCAGACCAAGAACAGGCCAAAAGGTTAAGAAAAAAATGTTTTTGAGAATTGCATAGACCTAGTAACAAATCTGGCATACTGAAGCATCCACAAGTATGTTAACCTAAGAATCGTTTAGGAGTTATGTAATTTGTTTACTTAAAGGAATCACACAAGCTCTACATATCCATCCGGATAAATGTTTGGCAATAACATATTATGCAACCATCATTTCAAACGGCAGAAATCACACTAAATAGATCTCCCAAGCTGTTGACATACTTGTTACAAACATCTCTAAGGCACATGCGCAATCTGCGGAGTGCATGTTGCTCAGCTTCCACCTTTGCTTTAAGTTCGGATGCCTTTGGACCACTTGCTAGTTTAGGTGCCTTGGGAAGTTCAGAAAAGCATCCTGTGTCCAGGGGTTTCTTGTTCATTATCCCAGAAAAGACCGACAAAACAGCTTCCACTAAATCAGTAAAAAACAACATCCTATCTTCGGCTGATGGTATGTTCACTTGATAACTGTCACAAGGGTAAAAAGGCCATAAGCATACCAGAAATAAAATTCCAGGGAGGAGGAATATTACTAAAACAGCCAATGTGTTGATCAAAAGAAAAACACACCCACTTCAGAACTCAAATTGATGTTGGCTGTAAAATAGAGTTCACTTTTAACATACACTGAATCATGAGGGAAAACTGAAATAGGCACTTCTTTAACTTCAGCAAGCTGGACTGATGATGTTCCAAACAGTAATATAGGCAAGTCAGATGGCAATTCTTCTAGTAAGGTTAGGAGAACAGCCCGGAGCTGTTCATGTGCCTGAAAGATTATTGAATCAATCAATTCAGGCAGCACTAAAGCAGCTATACAATTAGAAAACCTGTCCAAATGAGATTAAATTTGGAAATGCAGATTCTGTTCCTTAAGCATACATAATTACAGAACTAGGATATATATACTCACAGTTTCCCACCACACATCAAACTGTGGTAAATAGAGAATTGACGGCGTTGTTCGTCTAGCTTCATTAAATATACGAATCAATGCCTCCTCTGGTGTTATTGCACTTGAATCTGATACAAGAACTGAAATACCTAATGAAAAAACAGGAAACTTTTCCAGTTCATGTAAAACTGCAGGCCCAAGATGATCCTGTTATAGTAAATAGTACGTATATTCAGTCTTTGACTACTGCAACAACAAACTTTTAATTAACATTAAAAGGTCACAGGATAATTACCAGCCCAGTACCTTCACTTCCACAAAGTAGAAGTCTAGGTCGATACACAAGTGGAATTGCGCGCCCAAAGGCATGCGTTGATAGTTTAATAAATTCTGATGCAACTGAAACTGGAAGGAAAATATCAGATACAATACCCATGGCTGCCTCTAGATGCCTGCGAAGACATGGTCGAACAACTAGAGACAATGGCCTAGAGTGCACAACTGCACCCCTATGAGCAGCAGGAGTAATTGTTGACATAGCTTCAGTAAAGTGATACTTTTCAACCTTGACTGAATCAACATCTATGAGAAATTGGTCATCACTAGTATAGACTTGTGGATATTTTTCACGAAATGCACAAATAGCAGCTTCAGTACAGAGGGTCTTTAGGTCGGCACCACAATATCCTACACAACTAGATGCAAGTTCCATTCTCAGTTCATCTGAAGGAGCATGTTTCCACTTGCGTGTGTGGATGTCTAATATTTCAGAACGTGCCTCACAACCAGGCAATGGAAACTTAAATTCCCGATCAAATCTACCAGGGCGCCGCAAGGCTCCATCAATGGCATCAATCCTGTTGGTTGCTCCAATCAGAACAACTTGTCCACGAGAATCAAGACCATCCATCAAAGCTAGCAAGGTGGAAACAATGGAATTATGAATCTGCTCTTGATTGCTAGACCTCACAGGTGCAAGTCCATCTATTTCATCAAAGAATATGATAGAAGGTTGATTCTTTTGAGCTTCCTCAAAAAGTAGTTTCAGTTGTCTTTCAGCCTCACCAACCCATTTGCTTAGCACATCTGCTCCTTTGCGCATGTAAAAGCTGACCTTCTGGCCAGCTTTTGAAGCAGCACAAGCCAGAGCTCTTGCAATCAAAGTTTTACCTGTGCCAGGGGGGCCACATAACAACACCCCCCTAGGTGGTGTGATATGATAACTTGCAAAGAATTCAGGATACAACAAGGGAAAGAAAATCATTTCCTTCAAAGCATCAATGTACTTAGAGAGCCCCCCTATATCATCAAAACTGGCACTATCAACGGCCTGCAAAGGTTGGATATCTGCCCCACCCTTAGAGCTTGGACCAGCAGTTTGAACCCCAGTTACTGAGGTGGAAAAAGCATCTCCTTCATGAACCCAACCTGAGGCAGCAACATTTAATCCCCAAGTTGTTATCCCATGCATGTCTAATCCTCCAAAAAGCCATGGTTGGCAAGGTCTGCTGTCCCCATGACCCCATGGAATAGCAGGATATTGGTTCAGCTCATCCACAATAAGGGAATCATCAGAATATGCAGGCCTTAACCAACAACGCTTCTGCACTCGTGATCCACCCTTCTTTACACCCTTGTTAACCTTAGTGCCCATGCCTTGATGTAGCACTCTTTGTGGAGATCTCGGTTGGATCTTACATTCTGCCATGGAGGACCTGCGGACATCTGGACGATTTCGAAGATCATAACGTCTTCTCCCAACCTGCTCTTCTTCACCGCCTTCATCATCACCATCTTCATTTCCTTCATCCTCAACATCTTCATCAATCTCATTCTCGCCATCAACATTTCCATTTTCTGTTTCATCTTTCCCAACCTTCTCTTCTGCAAGTTCCTGTTTATCATCTGATTCCGAAATCAATTGTTGCCTTACAGTAGCCCTTGTCAAATGGAGAGGTCTTAGACCTTCACGTCCAGGGGTCGATGTAGTCTTCAGAGCTCTTTTGCGCTTATAACACAGCATCTTGTGCTGATTGAAACTATTGTTCATCTGGTTTCTCTATGATTTATATGCAGGTCTCTGAAACAAAACCACAAATCTGCAGCTCCAATAACATTGAACCACAGCTTAGCACCCAGAATTTTACATTAGATAGAGTACAAAACCTCACCACTATGTCTTTGACCTTGGCCTCAGAACTATCAGCGTAATCTTCACAATTCACAGTCCTTCTCTCCCTTGTTGAACATCAAAGACTGGCAAAGCCAGACTGTGAATAAAGAAAAGATGGCACAGCGCCGGAATTTAAAATATCTTGTTTCATAATCGAGGAATGAATACAATTATTCGACCAACATTAAATGGCATGGCTATAATAAATGATTAAATGAAATAAGTATACAAGATTTCAAAATAATATATTCTTTCCGGTGTAAGCACATATTAATTTAGGTCTCTGCTGCCTTTCAATTATTACATCAATTCATCAAAGACAATCAGTTGCTTCCAGCGAAAACGTCATTCAAGGACAAAGATTCAATCAAAAGGGGAACTCAAAAGTTTTCATAAAATCACATCCACTGAATCAGATGTTGATGATTGTCCTGCATATATCAAACAACATTCACAGCTAAAGCAATAAAAGTAGGTGCAATATACACAAATAACTATTATATACAAACCATACTTTCAAGCAGACTACTTAGGCCTTCTTATACACAAGAATCAAT
Organism: Arachis ipaensis; assembly: GCF_000816755.2. NCBI lineage: Eukaryota > Viridiplantae > Streptophyta > Magnoliopsida > Fabales > Fabaceae > Arachis > Arachis ipaensis. The sequence goes on along the minus strand of NC_029792.2, from coordinate 1,872,676 downwards.
GGCTTCATGTGTTGGTGATCGGAAAGAGCAGATGTACGCAGCCTTACTCTTGCATGCGGAGAGGTTGTTTCCAGAATTTTAAACCAAGAGTCTCCAAGTCGATGTAGAATATTTACGATTGCGCCGATACTCACCCTAACACAACAATACTATACAACAACTAAATAATATTATTCAATGCCAAGGTTTCCTTTAAAAAGAGTAAAATTAAACAATGAAGCCTAAAAAGGAAAGATATTTCTCTTTAGATGTAATTTGACCTATTAAAAAAAGTACAAGAAAGGAAAGAGGTATAAAGAAGGATACTACTTCGGCGCAGCATTTCCTAGCAATGCCACAACTCACAAATGAAAGAAAATATGTTATTTGTATTAAAACATCATAAGAAAGAAACTTGTGAGTTGACAAATCTAGCAGACTATTTTGGTTAATTCTATTAAGTACCACATTCCAAACAAAAGACCCCTCAATAGAGTTATGGGGAAGCTTTCAAATTCCCAAAACAAGAGGATAGAGAAAATTTGTTCAACCGGAGGGCTGCAAATGTTGAGCTGGGTCCTGGGTGAAGGATTCACAAAAATATATGTACATCAGAACCAAATGGACATAAGGATCAAATACAATGTCAGGGAAAGAAGAATAATTTTCAGTCCAAGAGTCCAAAATAATAAAGCAAGTTCAGCAGTTCTATCATTAGGGTTTCAAACAGCTAATGTAGTAAGCAATACACAGACCTAACAAAATATAACAATCAGATTTTGAATGTCACTGCAAAACAAAAAGACAGTAAAGAAACAGGAAAAGATCAGCAATAAATACACCTTAATTTATACTCTAATCATAAATGGCTTAACCTGCCAGGTATCTTTTACTTCATAACTTCACTTGGAGTCAAGAACCAAGTTTTGACAAATAATGATTTCCAATAGTCATTGCAATGATATAATTTACATAATTCAATAATTGACACAGAATAAAAATTTCATGTGGCACCCCCTTTTCATCAGAATGATTATGATACAGAATCTTGAAACTTATACGACAGTAAAGCCTTCCCAATAACATCGATGATTCTCGACCCTATTTAGATTGCGGATACATACGTTAGAATCCAAATCTTGCAGGTGCCGATTCCCAGGACACGAGATTTTGGTAATTTGCAAAGCTGTCGTCCTTCTCCTGTTCTTGCTTTTCTTGTTGCCCATAAGATTTGAGCTGCAATACAATCTTGGTCGTACACAAAGTTTAGTCCTTGACTTGATCCTATCGCTTGTTCGGACCATTCCCTTGTCTCGATCGTGTTGGATACATCAGAAGAACACTAACTCTAGTGGTTACAAATATCTGTGATCAGAATACATCTATCTCAGTAAGCTGCACCTGCAAATCCCTATTCAGCATGACGCATTCCTCTAACTGATTTACAAATTCTCGAGAGAGAGAGAGAGAGACCTATGCAGCATGAAAACAAATTACGACCCAAAAATAGAAAGAAATTTGTTTTTCTTTCTAATTTTACATTACAAAGCGTTTTCATGTATCAAAACACATTATTGGTGCTTCTAATGAAGGCGAGGAATCAAAGAGCAACGTAGAAAAAAAAACGGAAAAATTAAAATCAAACAGAGCAAAAAGAGGTTGCATGAGTACTATTCACATTGATCATAAAAGAAATATAATTTTTTATTAAAAAAAGAAAAAATAGGAAGTGCATGAGTGCAAAACAAGCGATAGCATCTCGCAGAATCAAAAGAAAAAAAGGAAGGAACCTGATCGATGCTGCATGAACAGAGAGAGAGAGAGAGAGAGAGAGAGAGAATTGAGTTGCCTCTGTTTCTGTTTCTAGGCCAAGCAGAGTACAGAAGATTAGAAGAATCCAAACCCAAATCACATTCAGAAATACGGGTCCCCTTTATTATATTTACCTTTTCGATTTTATTTTTTAGGAAAAGTATAAATAAAATGATTATTTCTTTTGCTTTGATTCGATTATTCTAATTTTAAAGTTTAGGAGGTAATTTGGAGTGGAATATTTTTTTACTTTATTGGGTCAATTTTAGAATTCATTGTTTACATTATTTACAAAAGTTTTTGTGTACCTAACAAAACCGTATTTTTTAATTCTGCAAAAATCAAGTATATTTTTTACTCTACTCTTATAGAACTAAAATAAAAACATGTGAAAATTTGAATTGATGTTAAATTCACTTATAGAAAATTCAAATCTTGTTTTAAATAATTCATTGGCAAAAAACAAACTCTTAAATATAGATCAGTGATCACTAATCACTAGAGAAGAGAAGGAAAACGATATTCTTCCGGTTTGACTAAAAATTCAGTTTTCTTACTCACCAAAGGCTTTATAATAGTAAAAGATAAATGGGAAATACACAAGCTTAACAGTAATAAAAGTGGCAACCTATAACCATAACCATTTTTATTCCTAAAAATCTCTTTAAATATTGACAATTATAATGAAATTTATCGACATAATTATACATTTGCTGGAAAGAAACACCCCCCTCCCCTCTCTCCCCACCCATCTCAACATAAAGATAAAAAAAGGCAATATATCTTTTAAATTTCCCACACTTTGGGCAAGAATGGTAAAAACCATCTCAATAATCAGCATTTAGTTTATCATCGATGCAAATAATGAAAAAATGGCTTCTATGTTTTGCAACATAGTTTGCATTAGCATCCCGCAGCTCTCAGGAATTTATCATAAGGGCTTGAAGGTGGTAGTCTCAGAGAATTTTGCTGCACTAGAACTTGATCCTGTGAAATAGATTGCTCCTGGCTCACTAACTTTAAATCATCTTGTAAAAGTTTCTGCACCTGCAGAATTGCACGGTACAAACATATAATTTCTCAGTAATTAACTTCATTAGTTTAAATCCTATCTAGAACCTAGATACTGTAGGAAAAAAAATCATTCCATAACTTTTGTTTACAGAAAAATCAACTCCTTTTTGTGAACACACTAACCTTAGTTGGTAGAGGGGGAACTTCTACTCCCCGTTCACTTGGAAGAACTATGGCCTTGACATCTGATCGATGCTTGAAACTCTGAAGAACAGACATCTTCTCTTGTTTCCCATTTACAAGTGCTTCGCACTGGTCCTTCATTTGGTCATAGGGTAAAGGATTTGAGGAAATGGAAAAACTGGCAACTTGCCGTGCGGTTTCGGTAACCTGTCCATGCAAAATAATCCACGTGTTTGAGAGAAGAAGAAGAAACACAGTCCCCAATCAACTATAGTGTGAATGTTTACCGATTCTAATAGTTGGTTAACACTTAGAACATCAGCAGTATTGGTTGAGAGTGATGTTCTGCGATCAGACTGACTTCCGCTTGGTTCAGGCCCAGACTCTTCACCAATCGAAAACTTTGAAGTCTCTATCTGGAAAACGACCCACCACAATATTAGGCACACAAGTTTTCAAAAGCCAATAAACAGAGAAGCAACTTTGGATCAATTATTAAATTTACCTCATCAAAATCAGGGAACTCAATCTGATCACGCGGGGAAAATTGCCCTGGTGTCTCCATAAACAGTGAAGGTCCTGAAGGATATGCCTCATCAACGGAAAATCCCTGTAGAATTTGTGTCTTTATGTTGGACAACTCATCCTGTTAAACAAAAATAAAAATCATATTTCAGCAAATGTGCTTATAAAACATCCTCAACAAGCCACTAGACTGCAACTTTAGCTTATCAACACATATTGTGAACATACCTTGCATAAGATGTGCATAAATGCATAATACCAATGGGTTAATTAGGCCTAAGTAACACTTATTACGAATGTGTTTGTAAAAACTAAAAGAAATTGATCAATTTTAAGATAATGTCAGCCCAAGCATATTACTCATATTACCTTGGACAATTTTGAGAATTTAATCATAAAGTATGATATCACAGTCTCTTTCAACTGCTCGTCATCCAATTCTATGGCTGAAAGTGAGTTTATAGCGGCAATTTCATCTTCTTGTGACCCATAAATGGTCTTTTCTGATTCTATACAAACAGCTTGCAGTCTGATATCATCAACCAATTTGAGAAAAGGATCTACCTGTTGATTTATGACTTAACTTGTTAACCTCATTATTTTCAAAAAATACAAATATATTGAAAGGAAGCTGAAGAACAAGGCCATAGAATGAGGATAAGTCAAGAGATTCGGAGAAGAAATTTACTGTAGCCTCTGTCAGGGATGATTTAACTTTCGGAATTAAATCAGGGAAATTGCCTGCCCTGGCAGAGAACATAAGCATGTATGAAGCCAAGGTAAAAAGGGACCTCCTGCGAGTTGGTTGCAAGCCTCCTTTAACAGACATGTAAGGAAGGAATCAGAATTTTCATCAGAGAAATTATTATTCTCAGGGTCAGTTAGGAATGAGAGTAAAAACAGTATAAAATTTTATGCAGGGGTTTATGGGTTAAATTACATGAAAATTTGATCCTTATAGTTTTGCCTCCTTTTTTCACTCTCATACCAAACTCACCCTCAATAGGACAATTCATCTAAAGGTAAACATTTGAAAACACTGAAATTGTGATTCCATTATTGCCTCTGTTCCAAAGGAAATAACATTTATCTCTTTTGTATAAAAATAAGTCATTCAATGATGACTCTGTTCCCAGCCTTGAATCCATGGAGACAGGAGTACTCTTATGTCATTCCTTCCTACAGATAAGAAAATCATCCGTACATCCAACTTACCTTCTTGGTCCAAAGAGATGCTTCGAAGGGAGAATGCTAATTGGAAACATCTAGCCAAAACCCTGTAATTGGATGCCTGACAAAGCAATTCATATCACCATTAAATTATAAAAATTAATTAAAATATGAAAACAGATTTGGATAAATAGATTTTAAAGCTAGCGGGATTAGTTAAAAGGCTATGAATAGCATTTTTTTTTTTTTCATTTCTGTAAAGATAAAGTTTGCTGTCAAAATTATTGCCACTGCCACTAAATGCAGGCTCCATTTTGACACCAACTTGAAATATTCTTTTTAAGTTGCTGAAATAGCTAATTGCATTTCATAATAAATTGGAACTTGGAGGCTTTTATGGTAACGAATGTATCTGCAAAATAAATTAAAAAAAAAAAAAGCAACCCAGCTACTAGAAAACATATAATTCAAAATTTAGACAATACATGAATGATGAACAAAATGGCAGTGTCATTGTTTTGTTGTTTTCACAGATCACAGATATTTAAAACCAATCATGACACTTGATATACATCAATCTCACCTTAGAACGAGTAAACAATAAAGAGATGCTAAAAGTGTGTGCCATTGCCTCAAAATTTGCAGGGCCATTTTCTACAGAGGTTGCCTGAACCCAGATCGAGGAAAGCAACAGACTCACTTGGTGACTGCTCAATCTAAGAGAACCTAAATCCTGAAAAGAATAACCCCATGGTTAGGAACAACCAAGGGTCTCCATTGTTGGACAAGAAAAAATAAATGACCAAACCAACTGATAGATGTATGTAATAAAATTGAATCCAAGAAGAATCAATAAAATTTAAATATGATCGACACGAACTCCATCATATCATACGCTCCCACTATGGCACTATTAAGATAATACAATTAATACTGATAAGTAGAAAATGTCATACCTCTTTTCCATCAGTTAGTGCATGAGTAAAGCTATAACCACGATATGGATGAACAGCATTTTTATCCCCAGTAACTCCTGCAACCGTGTTTCCTTCTAGCAGTTTCCCATTTAAGTGTTCTGCTTCAGAGAAACTATCATGCTGAATGCGGAAACTATTACTCTGTACCTTCATAGCCATCTTTGTTTTCTGGTCCAACCAAGGAGAAACCATTGATGGCATAAGCACCATAGAGAAGACACTATGTGCTCCAATTTGTGTTTCACGGTCCGGATGAGCCATGGCCACAAGCAATTGATGGAACAAGGCATCAGGGAAAGCCTGGAATAAGTCCAGAAAACACCCTATGTCTTCAGATAAACGAATAAAGCTGAATAGGTAGAAATGTTATTTCCAGTCTATGTAGGAATGCTTGCCTTCTTCTGATATGACACATTAGGGACAGAACTGATTAATTTTGCGGTTTGATAGACAGCAGAGATTGTTGTTCTGGCTATGAGGGTAGAAGTAGAAATATTCTCTAAAACCACAGCCATCAAATCAAGAATGGGTCCTACATCCCCAACCTGTTAAAAGGAGAAGCATTCTGATAAGACTGCTACAACAAAGTCAATTTCAATAATGTAATAATTATATTAACACTCGATTCTAACAATCCCCAAGACCATAGAGTCCAAGAAACTTCACTCAATAAAACCATAGCCCTAGAATAATGCCAGGTGTCATATAACAAATATAAAAAGAAAAACAAAATTTCATACACACCTTGTTTGAAAGTTGTAATATACACCTTTCTATAGCAGACTGAAGTTCAATATTTAACTTATATGCATCACTCCCAACGCTCGAAGACTCAGCTGAACTTTGCAGGCATTTCCTTAAATGTTTAATGAGGTCAGATATTGCACCAATGATTGCAACTGAGGACTGCGGCTTCACATTTTGTGTGAGGTGAGTGGTGGTGTTAATTATATCAATTTGTAGGATAGGTTGCTTGGCAACATTCTTATGATCCAAGTGCTTGACCAAGATGGACAACAAAAGATGAGAGTTATCGCCTGATATTCAAAATGCAATAATTAATTACATGAAAAAAGAAAGTATCAAAATCAGAGAACATCATGTATAACTCGGCCTATGTTTACATAGCCGGTTCACGAGAAGGGTTGTGTTAGGTTTGCAACAGCCGATGTAAAACTTTGCCACATCCCTATGCATGACCACGACGCAATGACGTCTTTGGATCCATGTAGCCAACCCCATCTAGTGGGAAAATGCTTTGTTAAGTAAGTCGAGACAATATATAGCACTGAATGTTCCAAAGCTACCTGATTCTGCTAGAAGGGTTTGTAAATACGTCAAAACAGAAGATGCAACACCCTTTTGGGAAGACCAGTGATTTTCAATATCAAAATTATGAAAAAGTGGTTCAAGGACACGCCGCACAGTTGTAGCTTCCTTTGCCAATTTGGCCATATTATACAAGCAAAGCTTTGACCAATACGTAGGATCCTTAGTGGTGTCCCTGTAAAGTTGGTGAGGCTCTCAGGTGTCAAGAGTGTCAGCTTCATAATAAAGAGGGGACAAAAATAACAATAAGACATACAACTTAGACTCCATCTCAGTTCTTGTCAACGAGGAAGAATTCTTTGTAGAGATATCTGGTAAAGAATGTCCACCATCTGCTTCTTTAGGAAATCCTTGAGCCAACTGATTCTGAGATTGTAAATCAAGTTTCTCTACTGCAGCAACATTGGACGTAGATTGGAGATCCATGTAATTCTCCAAAACCACTGATATAATCTATCTCAGAATCCAAATAATGAACAAGAAATAAAAAAAGAAAAACAATGAGATTACCAAAAAAATAGTTTTGGTTCAAGTGCAAACTAACCACAAAATTCACCCAAGTTTCAGTGCAAAAGTTAGAGGATAAAAAAAAAAAACAGACACACTAAAATAATCCAACCCAGCTATATGCCACTGCTTGCATGAATCAACAATAATTGAAAAAATAGTGTAAAATAATACTCACTTTGTCAAGATCCATGGAAAGATGTGAGTGTTCACCCATGAACTGCACCTGGTCAAGAACAGAAAAAGCGGTGAGAACAGAAGGCATCAGTAGAAGGAAAGAATGACCTTTAAAGGAAACTAACAGAAGAATAGTGTGGTAGGAACAACTGAACAAGGAAGCCACTAGCTCATTTAAATGATTTAAAAGTACTATTCTTAAAAATTTTTGTGAACAAAGCTTCTAGCCTTCTTCAGCTCTAATTACTGGGTTTTACCAGTTTGTACTCTATCTCCTCCAGCACATACCCTTTTCACTATTTAAAAACTATAAAGCAGACAAATTGAAACTTCTAATGACCATGTTTTCAATTGTCTATGTATACCCACGGCACTCCTTTTTGTAGAGAAAATAGGACACGTAGATCCTTGTGTATATTCATCAATAAAGTAAAGTAAAACCCTTTCTTACATGAACACAGAAATGCATAAGCATATTCTGCAGGAGGTAACAAATGAACCAGACCAGAAGCATTACCATGCAGGATAGAGCTTGCAATCCAGCAGAGCGTAGACGCAGAGCTCGATCATCATCTCCCACTTCTTGAGCCATTTGGCATAGTTTTGGGATAAAACCTTCTAAGTTGAACATGTATGTACCATCTGTCTACTTTTAACTCAGAAGTGTCAGTACCTCTACACTAAAGCCATTCAAAGAATATGAATAAAAGAGTACTCTACATTTTCTACAAAGGCAACAGCATCAAGTAGCAAGACTCAGAAAGTTGGACTGATATAGATAGAAATAGAAGTTGAAATCAGTGAATATGCCTTAAAATGGCGGCAAAACTCTTGCATCATAACCTAACTGAATTCAATGCTAAGAAGTCAGAAAGGTTGCCAAATACCTGGCAATCTATAAACCCAACAAGAGTATTGCAGCCTAAGATCCGCAGTTCATCTGCCTGAGTTTGCTCTAGAAGAGTGCGAATGATCCCTAATAAACTATTAGCAAAAAGTGGCCTGCAAGGTTAAGAACCATAGTTTGAATATTATTAGTTAATAAAATGAAGTAGCACAGTAGAAAGTTAAATGAACCAAAACCGACACTACTCGACCCACTTCCTAATAGAAAAGAAAATAACATAAAAAAAAAGTGTTCTTTAACTCTTCTTGAAATCATAAAAAGTGTTCTTTAACTCTTCTTGAAATCATAATTTGGAATTAAAATTACATAAAAAACTTACGTCTGCTCCTTACACGATGATAACAATTTCTTATATATACACAAGACAACGTTCACTGAAGCCAAGTTTTCATTACGTAAATCCTTGTAAAATCTTTGCTCCAAGTTATCAGTAATCTGCCAAGGAAAATACAACAAAAAATTAGTAATGACAATTCAATATTAAAAATAATAACAAAAAAAATCAGAACCTAAATTGATTCATCAGTATTTGTTTATATATAAGATATGCCAAGACTGAAATTAGGTGAGACTGTGCACGTCACTAAATGCAATGAGTAACAACTCTTTCCTGAGTTTAAAATATTAAACGACAAATGTTTCTTTTACCGTGTTCTCATTCAAAATATTAATCTTCTATTTCCAACTGAAAGCGGTGATCACAATGTCCTCAACCACGTCATGATTTTATTGGTTACATGAAACAAATGGACTAAAAAAATAAAAGAAAGGCTTCGAAGAATAATACTAATACCTTGGGAATTCTCAACGGGTTCCTAGAAATATAATCACACAGCTTCCCAATTTTTCTATCATTCGGTTCAGGAACCTGCAAAATATAGGAGTGCATGAGAGAATAATTCTTTCTTATCTTCAAGTTCAGCCAGAGGAGGGGAGAGGCGAAAAGGTGAAAGCGGCGTCTGAAAGCATTTTAAATCCTTTGTCAACTATTATACTAGTAAGTTTAACATATAACACCCTCCAATGGCACTACCTCTCTTCATAAAACCAAAAATCTCATTACTTATAACATTCCCCAATAAGAGTTTGCTAAGAAAACTATGTGAAAAGTATACCTGTTATGGAGAATAAACACACCAACCCAGAATTGATACTTAGATAAGCATGTTTTAAACAATTCATACCACCATTCTCCCAGAAACTAAACCATCTCATGCATAGTGTCTACATAAGAATATATACATAGAAACATAAGCTGAAATGTTGACCTGATTCCGTGGGAAGATATCAGCAATCAACTTCTTGTAACGCTTGACCGGTTGTCTTGATCTTGGGCGTAGTGAAGGGCAAAAGACACAGAGGTTACCACAGACGGGTAAAACCCGTCTGGACATAACCCCCATCTTCCTAGGAATTCACAAACCCCCCTCTGAAAACAAAGCACATTCAAATAAACCTCAAACTTTGCCTCCACCAGTCATGTTCCACTACTCACAAGTCAAAATTCCACACAATTCAGCATAATTGTGTTCATCAACGGTTCCAAATTCAGCTCAATGTATAGCTCATAAAGAGTTTAACGAATTCCAAAACCCAAAAAACAAAAATGTTGCAGGATCAAGTTTTCAGAATCAAAACTAAACTACTATATCAACTTATCATCATTCTTCAAAGTGAGAAATAGGAACCTATCAATTCCAATTACCGAAATTCCAACTCCTTTGCAAAATCAACCTTCTCCGATCGCGATCCAAACCATATACTGAAACCAAAATTTCCACGAACGAAAAGAAAAAAATACAAATTACGCTCGGAAAAGAAAACTGAAAGAAGAATAAGCGCACAACAATGACAAAACCACGCTAATAACTAACTGCAGATGGAATCAAATCATAAAAAGAAAAATCCAGCGAATGAAAAAAACAGAACAAAATAGTAAAATCATTTAATTAAAAATAAAAATAAGAAAATAAAGGAAGGAACCTTAGAAAGATGGCAATGGGGGGTCAGAGTCAGAGGGTGCAACTCGCCCCCGCCTATTGACGTTAATACGACGGAATTGGAAATTGGAAATTCGGCGAAGAAATCTGTATCATATTGAATTAAATGGAAAATACTTCAAAAATATTTTGCTAATTAGGACAAAAAATAAATATTGAGAATTTGGTATATTAAATAAAATAAAAAATAAAATGCAGAGGGTGGAAGGTTTGTGCCTTATGGGGGAGTAGTTGACTGATGACCATGTCCCACGTGGGAAATTGGGCTGTCGTGGCAGTAACTGTCAAGGCCACGTGAGTTTCAGATCGTTTTTTCGTTTTTCTTTTCTTTACTTCTGATTTAGTTTTTATAAATGGTGAAACTGTTATCGGTGAATTTACTAAAAATGAATGTAGGATGGTCCAGTACAATTGGAAAAACAGTAACAGTGATGATAATAAGTAATAACTGAAGGATTAAGGAACAAATTAAAGCTGCAAGGTTGCAAAACGGTCCCGAAATTTATGATATCGTTTGGTGTTGGTGTTGCCTTTTGATTATTCCCAAAGGAAGAAAATGTCCCGCCACTCCCTTCCCTCCTTTTCTTTTTCATTGCTTTTATACATGGATCTCGCTAGAGAGACTATTTGTACAATGTGTATAATGGGCTATTGAGTTACAAAATGAACATCACTAAGGATCGAACTCTTAACCTTTCGGATCTAACACTCTAATACCATATCATGATACCACTCATTTCAAAAGTTTCAGCTAATAGAAAAAGGTAACACTAATGATTATCTCTCTAATGCTCTCTAAACCTCCATTGTACACATTGTATAAATATTTTATTGCCTCATACTTTCCCTTTATACATTTGCACGCCATATAATTGAATATGCTTTTCACCAAAAATAGAATTTTATCTTTTTGAATTAGCTTCACATGTGATTTACTCATTGGGTTTACCCTTAAAGCATTGTATGCATATATTATTGTTATATATTTGTATTTATGACTTCCAAAATAACGAGTGATTAGATCAAATTATTCATGAGGTTCATAGAGTAGCCTAATCTAACTTATCCAACCAGCACTTTTTGAGGAATCAACATCTTTTAAAGTGAAAAAATTAGTAAAATAATAAAGTGAAAAATTAATCATCTTTAAATTAAGATAGTGAAACATATATTTCATATAAGTTATAAAATCAATAATAATTAACTCTTTATTTTATCATTTTACCAACTTCTCCATTTTAGATGATCAAAATTTTTTGAGTGAATTAGGTTTTTTTTGTGACTTTATGTTGATTATACGATGCCTTGCCCCTCCTTGACTGAGTCTAGACCAGTTAGATCGTCTAAATTCGGATCCCTTAACTTGATAACTGACCTGATTTGAAAAGCAAGTCAATTCTTCCAACCAATTTAAAATGGAGTAACTTTTTGCATTGCGAGGATAATAACCTCCTATTATCATCTGAAATTATTTCTAAAAGATGGCTAAGTCCTACTCTATACTCTACAAATACTCACACTAGCTATTTTTTTCATTCAACTTATACATAACCTGTTAAAACTCTTACTAACTTGAGGATTGAGGATTGGAGTTTCTTGCAGGTACCATCAATACCACCATCCAAGCGAGAATGTGAAAGCACTTTGGATTGTGACATTTAGGCCCATTCTTACCTTATCGGTTTCAGAGAAACACCTCATACCAGTGATAGTACATTGTCTCATGACTGGTTTGTGTATGACCCATTGTCAATAGACAACTAGACATTGTTATATTACTTGGTAACCCTACCTGTTAATTGTCAACAAAATTGAATCACCAACCATTTAAAATAATAATAGTAATAGAAAAAAAACCTAGTTGAAAGGAGATACTGCGCCTCCATAAACACACTCATATAAAGACGAATATTTTACATGAAGATGATAATTAAAATATAGGTATATATGTATTATGTTAAGTAATTTAAACAAACATACCAAATGGTTTAATGATTTTTAATTATTATCTTCATATAAAATATAAATAAT
>NC_029792.2:1843340-1859928 GCF_000816755.2 Arachis ipaensis | reverse complement strand
TTAACACCTTATTTTTATATCATTAAAATTTAATATTTAAAATTTAGAATTAATTTAAAATTTAATTTTTAGTATTTAAAATTGACTAAATATTAACAAAAAATAATACATTTTATTAGTCATGTAATATTATTTGTGACAATTATTAGGTGTTGACCCTTTTTAAGAAATAATAATAGCGATTTGGTTATCAATACGAGTTGACGAAGTGATACCATAATGATAAGATTGATGGGTGATTGATAATGGACGAGTGATTACTAATCATCAAAAACACTTAGGTAGTTGTTTAGATATAATTAGATGGGAGTTAGGAGGTGGATATTGATTAATGATTTTATTAGAACATGGGTGACCGACAACAGAGGCAGTGGTTATGGTTCCCACGTGCAGAATCACAGATTAGTTAAGTTATTGGCAAATTAGGCCCGAATGCTCAATGATACACTGAACATGGAGGTAAATTGCATAAACTCCTTTATTAATAGAGTTTGAATTATAGAGAATAGTAACTGTAATGTGTATGTGTATTGAACTAACTCAGTGAAGCTCATTGTATAATGTATACATTTAGCTATATAAAGAAGAAGAAAGCAACTAACTAATCTGCCTACTGATTCTGTTATAACAGAATTAGGAAAAATACAGAATGCGTGTGACTTGAACTCTATGTAACTGCACTACACTTACCTGTATTATCCTCTACTGCCTGATTACTATTATTCTGTGTATATACTCTTGTGAAAGATTTAAGAAGATATAAGAACATGGCTAGCAAACCAATCGTAATCGCCACTGCTATGATTTAGCAGGGAGACTATACATGTAATCGAACTAATTTGTCATATTAGCATTGCAAATTAGTAATTAATAACACCCTTGCTTGGTAAAATTGTGAGAACCGTTTAAATTAAGTTACCATTGAAAATTGAAATGCAATGCTGTTTAAATACTCATCAACTCTTTTACAACTAAGCTATAATAAATAAATAGTCGCAAAAAAATATCGCCACTTGAACGGGCACAACTTTTATTCTCACTACACAAGGCATGTTTTCGGAATCAATTTGAAATGATAACAACAACAACAACAACTTGGACTCAGATTTTAATTCAATTCGAAGAAATATTGGGGAACAAGAAAAAAATATTAATTCCTCAATCATCACGCTCGAAAATTGAAACTCACCGGTCCACGCAGGAGGAAGGAGGAGGAGGAGGCACCTGGCTAAATTGGTCAACGCCGGAGACCTCGACGCCGGCGCGTTTGATTGAATCGAACAAGGGAGAAACCATGATCCGATAATGGACGGGGCGTGAGTACTCCTCACAGGGATCGATTTGGACGCCAGTGACGCCGATTTCTCGGAGGCGGAGCCCTAGCTTCTCGCCAACGCGGGAAGCCACCTTGCCGTCCCAGAAACGATGCGATCTCGGGTAGCGGTTGAGGTTCGCGCGGTAACGAGCCACGAATTCCTGCTCGGAAGAAGAAGCCATGGCTATGATGGAAGAGGTGGAGGTGTTTTTCACCTGCGCCGTGATGTTCCGGCACGACAGCACCAGCTGCAGCAGGTGGCGGTGGTTGTTACCGTACGTACTCGCCATCTCACACTCACGTATGGATCCTCCTATAATGCTATTTCCTTTATTATGTCTTAGCAATTTTTGGGTAACTTTATTGGCCCGGCCCAATTAAGCCCAATAACTATTGGTCAAATTGACTTGCCGTTTTAGTGAAAAGACAAGTTTGACCGTAAGGACCTGCAGTGCAGTGCACTGCATCGCACCGTAGCGTTGCTCCACCGGGGGTGTGTCCGTACAACAAAGTGAAAGGTGTTCTTGTCGGAGGAACGAACCCTCGTTTCGAATTTCAGCTAAAGAAAGAAGGGGGAATCCGAAAGCTTATAAACCCGACGCGATTCAACTTCTCGATTTTCATCATCGTGTGGGTGAATTAATTATTCACTTTGAATTTGTAATGCAATATGATATAACTAGATGAGGATTACATTGAGTTTACTTGCAATTTTTGTTGTTGCAGGGTTGATCATCACTGTTTTTGCTTAGGTTTTGGAATTTGAAGTGCAGATGCATAGTTCTTAAGCTTAACCATTCTCTTTCTTCTTCTTCTTCTTCTTCTTACTTCTTTCAAAAATTAAACTATTGCTCAAAAGTCTGAAGTTCAATCAATAATAATAATAGTATATCCTTAAATTTCGTTGCCACTGTATCCTGTTGCTTCATCTTCTCAATTATTTTATTGTCTAGGTTTTTGGAGCTTTGATTTTACCTGCTAGTGTGCTCTCGCTTTGGGGAAGTCATGCTACTTGGTTCAGCATTATTGTGATCTTAGTTGGTACTACAATGATACTTTATCTCATTTTTATGCATTGTTTCCTTTTTCAGCCAATAATGTTGGACTCCTATGATGGTTGATATCCCTGTCCAGCCTATGTATTACTCACTGGAAATGGAAGAATTATTTTACTTTTTTTTTGTTGGATGAACTTTAGTTATCAATACTTGTTGGTATATGTTCCAAACAAGAAGAACAAGAATATAAAATAATGAAGAGAAGAATGAGAAAATTTATTGCCACATGTTTGAGTTGTTTATAATTACTGCTTTTATCAATGTATCAGATTTTCCTCATGTGTTCTGAACTGTGAAG
Source organism: Arachis ipaensis (assembly GCF_000816755.2). NCBI lineage: Eukaryota > Viridiplantae > Streptophyta > Magnoliopsida > Fabales > Fabaceae > Arachis > Arachis ipaensis. The sequence goes on along the minus strand of NC_029792.2, from coordinate 1,857,257 downwards.
GATAACTCAATCATTTCTACCACTGGAGGGTGATGGATCACCAATCTGGCCAGGGATTTGATTCAGATGATAGTGACCTTGATATACAAGTAGAAATTAGCAGAAGACTTGGTAAAGTGGAAGATGGATTTCCAAAAGACATGGAACTTTGTGCAGGTGAAGAGGAGAAGTTTATTGAACAATCTGTAGCAGATATTTCAGCAGATGGAGAAGCTTTAGAACCATTCATAGGCATGGAGTTCAATTCAAGAGAAGAGGCCAGAGAACTATACATTGCCTACGGTAGGCGGATAGGATTTACAGTACGAATACACCATAACCGTCGTTCACGAGTAAATAACCAGGTTATTGGTCAAGATTTTGTCTGCTCAAAAGAAGGCTTTCGTGCAAAAAAGTATGTGCACAGAAAAGACAGAGTGCTTCCTCCTCCACCAGCCACCCGAGAAGGCTGTCAGGCCATGATAAGGTTGGCTTTGCGGGATGGAGGGAAGTGGGTTGTCACAAAATTTGTTAAGGAGCATACTCATAAGCTAATGAGTCCTAGTAAAGTTCCATGGCGAGGATCTGGGAAGCACTTGGTGAGTGAGGTATGCATGTCTCTCGGTAGATATCTGTGTTCCTGCCTTGTAGGAAACAAGTCACAGTCTCATGCCTGCTTTGTTTTACTACCTCAAACTTTTATTGATGGATTCAATGTATCTGTCACAGGATGAGAAAGATAAGAGGATCCGTGAACTATCGCTTGAGTTGTACAACGAAAGGCAAAAATACAAACGACGTTGCGCTGCATATGAAGAACAGTTAAATAATATCCTGAACTATTTGGAAAAGCACACAGAACACATGTCTGAAAAAGTTGCAGATATAGTCCGAAGTATAAGAGAGATTGAGGAGGAAAAAGCAGATTCAGATATCTGATAATTTGTGTCATTTATAGCATGTTCGACAATACTCATACACGCAGGTTGAGCTTGTAAGCCTATTTGCCATTTGAAGGTTTCTAACATAATGCTGTTAACATTTAGATTCTAGACAGTATTTAGCTTGGGGTTGTGTAACATTCAATTTGAACTTCAAGCAGCATATTAGAACAGTAGCCACTTGTTTCAATTATCTTGTTATTTTTATTCTTCCGTTTTTTTTTTTCTTTTCTGTTTTTACTGTATTCTCCAACCTAACAAGTCTGCCGTAGATCTGAACTCTATTGAAAGGTTGGTCACTGGCCAATAGGTTGCTGCATTCATATGGCAGGATTCGAAAACTAAGACAATAACAAGTAAGCTAACTACTCGACTATGGTTTAATTATCTTGTTATTATTCATGCTGAAAAGCTTTAGAACTGAGAACAGTAGCCCATAAAACTCAGAACAGTCACATGGGACTCTAGTCTCTGGGCAGACCCAGGAATTTCAATATTCATAACAAAACATGGTCCACATTTCAAATTGTTGCTAATATTCCATTGTTATTTTTGGTTGTTGAATTAGGTAATGTAACCAATTAACCCCGCATCAATCTCTTTTTCTTTCACATATGCGGGGCACTTATATAAATAATTAAGAAAAGCAAAAAAATAAATGGAACAGGGTAGGAATATGAGCAAATTCAACTGAAATCACCAAACAAGAGTATTACAAGTTAAAACAGAATCAGGCCTTCTGCCCCTAAAAATGAAAGAAAGAAAACACACTGTCACAATAGCAGTAGCCCACCGTTCCCTTTCCCTCCTTAGAAAAAAAGAAAGTAAGAAATCATTAGTATGTCCATCAATGTGGCCATGTCAAGTTCTAAGTGCTAACCACCCAACATTCTGGGATTGGCAAAAAAAGAACAAAAAAGAAGAAGCACCAACAACAACAACAACATAACAACAACAACAAGAAGCTTCAACAAGTTCATGTTGGTGGTGGTGGTGATGATCTGCATCCTCCTATGATAATCCACGAACACTTAACTTATTTACAACGTGGGAATCATAGCATACATTAACCTTAAACCGATCAAAAACCGCCACCCCTTTTTTGTTTCTTCCTTTTTTATGACTCTCACATATCTGTATACGTGCAATAATGTTGATGAAAGATGATTAACTGAGAGCACTGAATCCACCACCCTTCATCATTTGCTTGAATTCTCCATAGTTAACCATGCCATCACCATCAGCGTCCACCTTCATTATCATCTTCTTGCAATCTTCATCGGTTCTACCTTGCTTGAGCCCCAAGGAAGACAAGACCGCCCTCAACTCCTCCACGCTGATGAACCCATCTCCATTCTGGTCAAACACGTTGAAAGCTTCCTTCATGTCTTCCTCCTCATCACCACGTTCCACCATTATAGACTCGTACAGCTCCCCAAACTCTTCAACATCCACAAATCCATCCCCATTGGCATCAATCTTGTCGATCATCTGAGCTAGTTCCTTGTCCGGAATGAAGATCCCGAGATTCTCCAGGGAGACTGTCAACTCGCTCCTGGAGATTCTCCCGTCTCCATTCCGGTCGAACATCTGGAAGACTCGCCTGAGCTCATTTGGGTCCATTATTCTTGTCTTGGTGATGATAATGGCCCTGCTGGCCCTTCTTGGTGATGAAGAGGAGGAAGAAGAAGAAGAAGAAGTGTTGTTTGTTTGGTGGGGGAACCAAGAGAAGGGAAAGAAGGGTCTTAGCTTCTTTGGAATGAGAGAAATAAGGAATGAATTTAGAATGTTGTATAGAAGCAAAATAGCTGGCATTATATATCTCTGGTTCTTATTGCTTTGTTTTTCGTTCTGTTTTGCTATGCTGTGAAGGAAACTAAATAAGGAAAAAAAGTTTGAAAGGTTAAGAAAAAAGGTTTCAAGTCAAGTAATAAGTAGCTAGATACTCTCTTGTATGGTTTTTACTATGTTTTCTTTTTCTTTTTGTTGGTTTGGTTTGGTTTCATTGCAGTGCGGTTGGTGAAGCTTTTAAGCTGTGTGAGTTTGAACTTTGAAGGCATCGTACTGCTTTAACTTTAAACGCGTATTTGGATGGTTAATTATTAATTAATAATCAATTATCATTATTATTGCTATATATATGTTAGGACTTGGTTGTTCAAAGACGCGTTCATGTTAAATAATTGATTGATCTATCTTGCGTTATGCTTTTAATTAACATTTTCGTCTCAATTGGACCATTCCTTATCCTTATTATATATATTGTTTAACTAACCAATGATCTAATCCAACACTCGAATAATAATGTAATATGGTTATGGTAGACACTATTAGTTTATACAATTAATTAAGTCCATAGTGTCTGGCGTAGTGTGGTTGATTTTAGTTTCACGAAGGGTTTACTTATATATTTCTTATGATTAATTATTAATATCATTTTTTATATATTTCTTATAAAATATTAATTTATTTAATATTTTTTATCTATTAATTTTACCTAAAATTAACTGCAACTGAATTTTCACGGTAAATTAAACACATTAAATAAAAGAAAGGGAGTGAGGGCGTTGATGACGGATCTGAAATAAGAGAGAGACGTTGGAGAATGGAGCCCGCCAAAAAGTAAAAGCCGGCAACGACATTATAGTATAGATTAATAATGTTTTAATTGTTTGATGTGTTCATGCTACTCACTCTTCCTTTCACTGTCATTCTGATAAACGGTTGGATTTCATCAACGGCCGTTTTCTTAATTGCTTTGCTTGCCTTCTTCCACGTGGCATCACTCTTATGTTGTTTGTCTCTTCAATCACAATAACTTCTTCCCACTCTTATATATGTTGTCTCTTCTAATATCTCATCGGAAAAACTTTGTTAACTATTATTAATTGATTTAGTGTAACATTTTTTTAAATATATTTAGATATAATGTGTTAAATTTAGGCTTATACAATATAAATAACAAAAATATTATATACACACTAAAAATCAATTATCAAATTAGTTACTTCTATACATATTATTAAAAAGAAGATATGATAATAAACTTGTGTATGTATAAGAAAAAAAAAAAAGACATTAGCCTAAAGTATCCTTAGGAACTTATTAAAAATACTATAGCACTTTCAGCTGGTGTAAGTTGAAATTATATTAAAAAATGAATAGGAGAGAGTATATATGATTCGTGAACATCATAATCTAGCTAATTTCCAATAACTGAGTCAAGTTTAAGGAGTCAAATTTCACTATGAAAAAACTTCCATACGTCATCTACTTTTATTTCTTTGTTCATTGACATTTTTTCGGTCCAATTATTACAATAAGTTAGTAAGTTACCACGAGTTCTTTGAACTGGTATTTTCTTTTAAACATTCAACTTAAGAAATTGTCTTTAGTTCACTGAATGTTTGAAGCCTTCTCGATTAACTATAAATATATACTTAATTAAAAATTGTCATTTTGTCTCATTCAAAAAAGAACATTGCATAGACTATATTGCAGAGTAATTATTAATTAAGGAGTTGTTGGTAGAGGTAAATTATTCATGATATTAATTTGACAAGAGAATGGTTGTTTTAGATGTAAAGGTACGATTGTTTATAAGTATGAAACGGCACAGATATAGATACAAAATTATATTTGATAAATAAGATATAAATAGAGATATTGTGTCAAGAGATGTTGAATTAGTATATTTTGTATTTATTCTGACAAGAAATATATAGAGAGATTTATCTTATTTAATATTTATTATTTAATAAATATTAAATAAAATAAATTAAATTTTTTTTTTGTCTTTCTGTAAATTACAATAAGAGACGCGTCTAGGGAACATAACATTATATTTATGTCATAGTGAGTTGCCAGTTCTGTATGTGTAACTGTATATGTGTATCCCATGATGGTTAATAGTTAATACTTAATACACGTGCATGCAGAATCTTTTAGTGTGTTTAACAGAATTATTATCATTATCAGTGTATATAGAAAGACATTATTATAAAGAAAATGCATAATGTATTTTAGTTGCATGCATAATGAAATTGAAAATATATGTATAATGTACCAACTATCAAATTTATAAGTATATAACTATGAAAAGTGATCATTTGTTAAGAGTTATTGTGGCAGCTTTGAGTTACAGTGAAAATGAAAAAGTGGGACAAAGTCACATGCATGCTCCGTTGTTTATGATTGTTGACTTTTCTATCTGAAGAAGTCTTTGGTCCTTGTAATAATTTTATCTTGAAAAAGACAAAGAAATAATCGTCGCCTGAGAGATTCGAACTCTCGCGGGGAAACCCCATGTACTTAGCAGGCACACGCCTTAACCACTCGGCCAAAGCGACAATTTGGTAGTCTGTGCTTCGTTTTTTAATTACAATCTAATTGATAAATAAATTCAAAAATAAAATAAAGAAAAGTTGGGCTCACAAGGTCCAAAGATTGTTTATGGATTTTTCCTTAAGGCCCACACGCTTTGAAACAAAATGCTTTATTCTATCTTTTGGGTTTTGACATAATTCTGTTGTATTGAAATGGAAGGCACATGGAAATGTAGAAACTAGAAAGTGTTTGGCAGATTGAAAGAACTTCAATTTCCGTGATTGGAATATGTCATGCATAAACATTATTGATTACCTTGTATATTTGCCTTCATTTTTCTTTGTTGTTTTATTTTTCTTAGAATGTCATGAAGCAATTTAGGAGTAGATGTATGCACATATTAATTGACTGGGATAATATGGACAGTAAATTGCTTACCTTCCACTTACATTACCTCTGCTACCAAACATTTATGCACACCAGGTTGATGACAAATGGTTTGGACACTAAATATTCCATCATTGGTTGATGTTTTCATTTTTAATTTGTTAGTGCTGTTGCAAGAAGCAATGCTGAAATTTCCCTTACCAATGCAAATACATTTTGGACTTGCTTAAAGAATTTGGTCTCGTTGATTCCAAACTGTCTTCTACTCCAATTGACTATTTCAGGAACTTCCTTAAGTGATCTCACACCATATCGAAGACTAATATGTCATTTAATTTATCTCACCAATACCAGATCCGATATTTGCTTTGCAATAAGCAAACTTAGCCAATATCTTGATTGCGCCACTGATTCTCACTTTTAAGCTGGTCTTATGCGATAAATTCTATTATAATATCATATAGATTTAATTAGATGATAAATCATTTAAGTTAAAATGTTTATAGAAGATAATCTTGTTTTGAGAGAGTGTTCTTTTTTATTTTTTGGTATAGTTTGAGAGAGTGTTTTACACAAGAAACAAATGCCTTTTTATAGAATCCAAGTTCTGGACTAATTGATTATCATAATGGACTGGCCAAATCTTCTTTAAAGTTGAAGTTTACAGTCCTTTGATATGTGATTCATCAACTCTATGCAGCATCTATAATTCAGATGCAATTGATACTCCATTTATCAAGTCACTATGTTGTTTTATTGGCAGCTCAACATCAGCTAAGTCTTCTTGCTGTATTGGTTCAATGAAGCTGCAAATTTCAGAAGTTGCAAGTTGTTATAATAGATTGCATCACTTTCATGGATTCCTTGATACAACTATGCTTCTTTTAGATGCTTCCAATTGGATGAACCACTTAAGAAGTCAAAATCATTTTGTTTATTGAATTTCATTGCAGCATTCAGTGTATCAATGATATAAAGAGATTAATTAATGAGAAGTGGAAGAATAAGATTTTCTAGCTTCTAGGTGACTGGGTACATATGAACCATAATTACACCTACATCTGATCATATAAATTCAGTCTATTTAGAAGTGATATAATTTGAAGTAAGATTTAAGACATTTTCTATGATGATTTGATTATTTATCATTGAATTTATGTTAACTCTTGTGGCAACACCTATCCTAGCTTTGCTTTCATTTGGATTTTGTTTGGCTGATAAAGTAACTTATGTTGGTTCAATTTAATTCTTTCTTTTGCATTAACATTTTACATAAAAATTCACATAAATGATTACATTGATCATGAAACTTTCTATCCTTATACATTTAGAAGTTGATCATTCTTCTTTAACAAGCTAGAGTTATCAATCATCATATTTGTGTGTGCCTGTGCCTCTGTGGCATCATAATCAATTATTCAAGTTGCATTGTTCTTGACCTTGAAAGTAATAGGTTTGTGGGCTCTAGGCAGAAAGGGTAGGGTATAGGGGGGACTATTTTAATTCATGCTTATAGAGGCCCAAAACAATTAGTCATATAATGATATTTGTTACTTTCTTTGTGGTTATAATTAATAAGTGACAAAGGTGCACGTGATATTGGGGATTAGCACGTGAAAGTCACAAGGTTTAAGTACCATATCTCACTACTCACCAGTCACTAGGGACTAGGCTTAGGACTGAGCATTGACCATTGAAGAGAAGAACCTAGAAGCCACTTTTCTATTTCCTATAATCCTAGTAGTAAGTTATTAACCAACCCTCAACACATTCCTAATTTGTTTATTTATTTATTGACTGCATTGTATTTATATAGAAAGTTTGTGTTGAAAAACAGTTACTAATAGAGTAGCATGTTCTCTTCATACTAATGGTGCATGTTGTTACTGCATTACAAATCTTAGTTGACTACACTGTACACACCAACCCAGGTGCAAATACAAACAAATCAATTGGATGAGGACTTTGCATTTGATGCTCTTTAACTATATTTAATGTGGGTTTGGGTATTTGCATACTCTTATGTTGTGCATGAAAGTATAAAACTGAAGTCAGCAGTAATAATCAAAGGCAAAACTAAATGGATGAAAATGCAATAAGTTTCTCATTTAATGCTTTCACCTAAACTTCCCCTATTTTCAGAACTAGCAGTTCTGTCTCATTTAATGCTTACCTTTAACTCCTCCTTCTCCTTTTTTATTTCCTCTCTCTCTCTCTTTCTGTTCTAGCTTGCACTGTAACAACACCACTACCTTGCTGACACCTTCAACAATTCATATATTTCTCTCTCTTCATTCTTTCTTTTTGAAAATTTTCAAACAGTTCACACTTCAAAGCTCTATATCATCATCAAATCCATACATCAAAATAGTAATGCTGTTTTGAGTAAGAGTTTCTGTCACCTTCTACAACAAGGTAAATGCACCATGGCTTTTGTTCTTGTTAGGTCTAACTCTCTAATCAAACCATCAAACAAGCATTGAATTTTCGTTTCCAATCATTGAAAAAAAAAAAACTATGGACAAGAGATCCATCTAGCAAAGCTCCTGCATGTCTTCTTTGGCCACCAGAAATATTATGATTTTAAAAACCATATTGCAATGCTAGTTATCCATTAGAATTGTGGAAAAATATTCATGGGGTAATGGTGTTCTTCCTAAGGGCTATTTCAGCTGGGTTTCTTGCTGTGCAGTCAATAGCTATTTATATTAGTGCAAAAAGATTCCACCTTTATTTTCTGTATAAGATAACTAGTGTCTGGGTTTCATGGGGTTCTCTTCATCACAATTCTTCATTGGATTTCTTCTTGAGCTTGTGGTTTTGGCATGCCTATGGTTGCAAGTTTCAAGCTTTGGCTCCATGTCTTCTGTGGCAGCCTCCTTTGGTGACAAACATGTTGTTTGTGGACTGAAACCAGATGGGTCTCATACTGTGACCTGTAATGGAACAAACTCAGCCATAATTCATGAAACACCAGCTCAATTCCAGTTCCTTGGTCTAACTGGTGGCGATGGCTTTGTGTGTGGGATTCTAATGAGTTCTAAGCAACCTTATTGTTGGGGTAGAAATCGTTTTATTACAAAAAAAATTGATGTGTCACAACCTTTGGTTAAAGGAGCTCAGTACCTAGAAATCAGTGCTGGGGATAACCATCTTTGTGGATTGAGGAAACCGTTGATTTGGGGAAAAACAGAAAGGAAAAATTCAATTGTTGATTGTTGGGGCTTCAACATGACCCGTACCTATGTGTTTGATGGAATAATTCAATCAATCTCAGCTGGCTCTGGTTTCAACTGTGGCTTGTTTTCTCAAAACAGGACTGCATTCTGTTGGGCTAATCATTATGCTAATAGTCTAGCAATTCTTGCGGTTCCTCGTGGCAAGAGATTCCGGAAGATTGCTGCTGGTGGGAATCATGTGTGTGGAATCCTAGAAGGGGTGAATTCTAGGACTGTTTGTTGGGGAAGGAGCTTGGACGAAATGCCGGTGAAAATGGCGAAAATCACATCGATACATGCAGATGCAGGACAAGGCCTAGGTAATGTTTTATTGCCTCCAAATGAGTCCATGATCTCTATAGTAGGAGGAAAGTTCCATGCCTGCGGCATTAAGACCAATGGTCTTGGAGTCATTTGCTGGGGCTATACCTATGGCCAAGGAACACCACCAAGTGGGACTAAAATAACTGATATTGCTGCTGGTGACTATTTCAATTGTGCAAATCTTGCTGAGAAATCTAATCAGATTCTTTGTTGGGGTGTTGGATACTCTAACTCTCTTCCAAAGCCAGCTGTGTTGCCAGGGAAGTGCAATTCCAATTCATGTCCTCCAGGTTCCTATGAAATGGAGCAGCATAAGGATAAGGGTGTTTGCAATTCATCAAATGCTCACTTTTGTGTTCCTTGCAGTGGTGCTTGTCCTTATGAAATGTATCAGACAAGTCCTTGCAATTTGACATCTGATAGGATATGTGAATATAACTGCTCTGCTTGTGTCTCACCTCAGTGCTTCTCCAATTGCTCCCCTTCTTCTCTCGGTTCTCCTCCCACCGGGAGTAGCAAAGATGAAAGATTCTGGTCTCTCCAGGTGCCGGTTGTTGTTGCGGAGATAGCTTTCGCAATTTTCATGGTTAGTATTCTATCTACAACTGCAGTTTTGTATGTTAGGTACAAGCTTAGAGATTGTCAGTGTTCAGCAACAAGGTCATCAAAGGTGAAGAAACATAATGTGAGTTCTTCTTCACTTCAAAAGGAGAATAGTAAGACTCGTCCGGAGATTCGGAAGGCTAAGAAGTTTAACTATGAAGAACTTGAAAGGGCAACTAGTGGATTCAAAGAAGAATATATAGTGGGGAAGGGAAGCTTTTCATGTGTGTTCAAGGGTGTTCTGAAAGATGGAACTGTTGTTGCTGTCAAAAGAGCCATAAGAGCACAGAAGAGTTCCAATGAGCTACAAACAGAACTTGACTTGCTCTCAAGGTTGAACCATGCACATTTGCTCAGTCTCCTAGGATATTGTGAAGAAGGAGGAGAGATAATTCTTGTTTATGAGTTCATGGCTCATGGTTCTTTGCACCAACACCTCCATGGCCAAAACAAGGAGTTAAAAGAACAGCTTGATTGGATCAGAAGGGTAACAATCGCGGTCCAAGCAGCGCGAGGAATAGAGTATCTCCATGGCTATGCTTGCCCTCCTGTGATTCATAGGGACATCAAGTCTTCAAACATTCTCATTGATGAAGAACACAATGCAAGAGTGGCTGATTTCGGTTTATCATTACTTGGCCCTGCAGATAGCAGCACCCCACTTGCTGAGCTACCTGCCGGAACACTCGGCTATCTTGATCCCGAGTACTATAGGCTTCATTATCTCACAACAAAATCCGATGTCTACAGCTTCGGTGTCCTACTTTTGGAACTCCTAAGTGGTAGAAAAGCCATTGACATGCAATATGATGAAGGGAACATAGTTCAATGGGCAAAGCCTCTAATCAAATCAGGGGATATTGCTGCAATCCTTGACCCGGTTCTGAAACCTCCTCCTGATCTTGCAGCCTTGAAAAAGGTTGCAATTGTGGCTTGCAAGAGTGTGAGAATGAGAGGGAGGGATAGGCCTTCAATGGACAAAATAACAACAACTTTGGAGCATTCTCTTGCAAGGTTAATGGGTAGCCCTTGTACTGAACAACCAATTTTGCCAACTGAGGTAGTTTTGGGAAGTAGCAGATTGCACATGAAATCATCTCAGAGGTCTTCAAACAGGTCAGAAATCGATGTTGGAGAGAACGAGGATCAGAGGTATGAGTTTAGAGCACCTTCATGGATAACATTCCCAAGTGTGACTTCTTCTCAGAGGATAAAGTCATCAAGCTCAGAGGCTGAGGTTGATGTGAAGAATAATAATGGTAATGTTTGTGAAGGGAAGATCATAAACATTGGTAATAACAATGTTGGAAGTGGTGGTGATGTTTTGAAGAGTCTTGAGGAAGAGATTGGTCCTGCTTCTCCCCAAGAAAGGTTGTTCTTGCAGCATAACTTCTAACGTTGATAACATGGGAACTTTTGTGTTTTTAGTTGAGTTTTCATGATATGAATGCAACTCTTAACTTGAGTATTGACATTTTTTTTCTATTTATGGATAGTTGTGGTTCAGAATTTTAGCAGGGATATCATTTTCTTTTCATGCAACTATAGTTGGGATGTAGTAGTAGACTAGTACTATCGTGTTAATGCAACTATCATCATAATTTATTTATTGTAAAGCTTGTCATCCGTGTTTAATGAATGACAATTTAACATTTTTGGCGTCATTTCATTTCTTCTGAGTTTGCCTTAAATGCAGGTTGACAATCTCTGCATGCTTGAATAATGAAAAATATAAAAAAAAAAGTTGCCCCCACGCAGGATCGAACTACGGACCTTCAGTTTACAAGACTGACGCTCTACCACTGAGCTATAGGGGCACTTTGCTTAACTCTTGGATTCTTTGATATATAAATAAAATTAATACTTACGAACCGCACAAATCAAATATGAGAAAATGCTGAGAAGACAGAAATAATAAGACCCGAAGTAGGTAACGAAACCCAATTGATGAAGCCTTGGCTACAAAAGAAACCATGGATATTTGGTCAGGGCATTCTGTACAGAATAAACGTATTATTTAAATGCTATACAAAGAAGGTAGGCTTGAATCAAAATTTACAAAATCAACAATGGAGTAAATTCTATCAAGGCATTTGAATGCCTGTTATGGGTCATAATATTGTTAGAACAACTACACAAGAATGGACTCAAAAGGACCTGTACATTGACTGAACTGGTTTCTTCTACCAACTTAAGTATCACACCATATAAAGTTGTCCAATGAATTCCATTGAACTTGAAAAACTAATCTACCAAATGAACCTAATGCTAAATGGAGCATATGCCTTGGTCAGCAAATATACTTCTTGCATGATTTTTCCTAGTAGCACCTTCAACACTGGTCATTGATTGTGTTTCATCCGGTGAAATACCTCAAATACTAGAAATTAATAGTTGAACCTATCTATGACGCTGTTGTTCTTCAGCTTCAATCTCCTTCACATTGCCTACTATGTGCTGTATTTTCTTTGAAAGACTATTATTATGCTCCTCAATGTGTTCAAATAACAATTCAAGTTGCCTTTTATAAGCTGCACACCGTTTTTTCTCTATAGCCAATTGCTGAGATAGTTCTCGAATTTTATCATGTTCATTCTGAAAATTGCAAAAGAAAAAAACAGAGGTAAGTAAGTGGAGAAAAACCAAATACGAGTATCAGAGATTATTCAAAAGATCACTTAAGTTTCTTCATAGGACATGGTTTAACGGAGAAAAACAAATGCATCTATAAGAGCCTTTTTCCTTTTTCCTTTTTCCTTTTTCCTTTTTCCTTTTTCTTTTTAATAAAAGACAAGTTTAGCTTATTACTAATAGTACTACAAATATTCTTAATTTTTGCATCTTTGTAAAACTATATTTTCACTCTGAAAACATGAAGTACTTTAGAAAGAATCAAGCTTGTATTTGGGAATGTTCACTCAAAAGTAATTTTGGGTCAATCGTGTAAAGGCATAAGATGGGAACTTCATTAGTATTAACTGCTGAATTCAAACTCGCGAGGGCTGCGCAGATAGTTGATAGCACTGTTCCAGATGCAATCTTTCTATCAGGCATAGACCAAGAACTCACATATTATCATATACATATTTCAGTAAAGGAAGAAGATTAACTCACCGGATATTGTTCATAAATGCAATCCCTTCTGCCTTTTCCAGGTGTCAAAGGGTGTGTGTGCTCCTTTACAAACTTTGTGACAACCCATTTACCGGAACTAACTTTCCTCACCAAAATCATTGCCCTGCAACCAACCCTTGTCTCTGCCCTTTGCCTTACAATTCGAGCTCCACTGCAGCACAAACAAATAAGTTGTAGTTCATGCAAAACAGCCATTAATGAAGCTTTGTACCAGAAAACAGTATTGTCCTCAAAACAATGTAGTTCATGCAAAGGGGTTCTAACATATTCTCAGCTCAGGCCACAATCAAGCAAAGCCCAATATCACTAAACACAAGTTAGGCCATTGCGTTAATAATAATTAAATACTAATTAAAAAATAATCATTACTCGTTCAGCAAAAAATATCACTAACCAGTAACCACAAGTTCAAACGGAATCCAAAACTCTCAGCTTAAGTCAAACGACTCATTAATTGCGTAAAACTCAAATGAGAAAAGTATATCGATCACAAATTCATAGATGTACATACTGCAATTCAACACAAAAAAGAAAGGACCCAGGTTTCAGCTATTTAGCTCATTCCCAAAAGAACTCTATGATGAGATGGAAAGTAAGGGTGCATGCTACATCGCTTGTAATTCAAAGCCAAATGAACTAGGAAGACAGTTATTTAACGAACCAGAAGAAAGAGGAAAACCCTAAAATTGAATAATCGAATTGTTCAATTGAGTTGAAGGAGCTGAAAGAGGGAAAAATGGAAATGGAGTTAAGCTTACTGAAAATTGAGAACGACGCGAATTCGATTGTCGTAGGAAGCGTCCTTGATTGTGAGAATTATGCTCTGTGTGTGAGGGCGCGCGTGTGTTCCGTGCAGTTGCAGAGAGAGAGAGAGAGAGAGAGAGAGAAGATTCAGAACAGAACAGAAGGGAGGAGAGGGATTCGGTATGGAAAGGCGCATGGAGGTTCAAGCGCACCTCACATGTCATCACCCCATTGGCTACTCTCCTTGCTATGCCAAAAAT